>NW_024345601.1:773070-1015100 GCF_902729225.1 Pteropus medius | reverse complement strand
AATTTTGTTTGTCTGAGAAACTCTTTATTTCTCCTTCACTTTTGAAAAATAATTTTGTGGGATACAGAATTCTAGGTTAGTGGCCTTTTCCTCTCAACCTTTTAAATATTTCGCTCTCTTCTTGCTTGACTGGTTTCTGAAGAGAAGTGGTTGTAATTTTTATCTTTGTTCTTTTAGAAGTAGATGTTTTTTCCCCCCTCTTTCAGAATTATTTTCTTTATTTTTTATTTTCTGTAGTTGGAAAACATTATGCCTCAGTATAATTTTTAAAGCCTTTATTCTGCTTGGTGTTCTCTGAGCTTCCTGGATCTGTGATTTGGTGTCTGAGATAAATTTGGGAGAAATGCTCATTATTGTTTTAAATATTTATTCTGTTTAAATATTTATTCTGTTTATTTCTCTCTTCTTCTCTGTCTGATATTCCCATTATATGTACATTACACATTTTACAGTTGTCCCACAGTCTTTGGATATTCTGTTCTTTTTTTCTCAGTCTTTTTCTCTTTGCTTTTTAGTTTTCAAAGTTTCTATTGATACATCCTGAAGCTCAATCTTTCCCCAGCTATATCCAATTTACTAATAAGCCCATAAAAGGCATTTGTTTTTCTGTTACGGTACTTTTTACCTCTAACATTTATTTTGGTTCTTTTTAAGGCTTTCTATGTTTCTACTTACATTGCCCATCTGTTCTGGAATGCTGTCTACTTTATCCATTAGAGCCCTTAGCATATTAATCATAGTTTTTCTTTTTTAATTCCTGACCTGATCATTCCAACATTTGTGCCATGTCTGGTTCTGATGCTCTGTGTCTTCAAATTGTGTTTCTTGCCTTTTGGTATATCTTTTAATTTTTTTTCTTGATAGGCAGACATTATGTTCTGATAAAAGGAAATGCTGTAAATAGGCCTTTAGTAATGTGGTGGTGAGATATGGAGAGATGGAAAACTTTCTATAGTCCTATGATTAAGTCTCAGTCTTTTAGTGAGACTGTGCCTCAGGACTGTGAACTTTCACAAGTGTTTCTGTTTTTCTCCCCTTCTTAGGTTGAACAAGATGGCTGAAGTGGACTAGATTTGGCTACTTTCCTTCCTCAGGTCAGTTAGGCTCAGAGAATGCTCCAGCAGGTTAGGTTCTGATTAATTAGTTTCCCCTGAGAGCAGGCCTTGTTATGAAGAACAGTGTTTTGGCATTTCAAAATGTTCATTTTCCTTTTCTCCTGCCTGTATCACAAGGGGATACTTCTCTGATATTTACTTGGGAACTTGGTGGAGCTCCTGGAGGTAAATCTCACAATATTGTGGGTCTACTTTATGACTGGATCTTTTAGAGTTGTTAATTTTCAGAGTTAAATTCTGCACTGAGCCTCTCACAGTTCAATTACAGTTCAGGTTTTTCTACTCCTGCACTAGATTTTATGGTGGTTTCCACTTGCAAGTCTTCATTATGTTAAGCTTTGACTCCCTGTAGTCACCTGTCTGTCTGTCCAAACTTGGGGGCAGTGGTTTGCCCTGTGTTTTACCTTCTGTTATGGATCTTAGATAAGTAGTTGTTTTCAAATTTCTGTTTAGCTTTTTACTTGTCGTTAAGATGTAGTGGTGACCTCCAAGTCAAGCGATAAATTATAATTCCTAATTCATAGTTATAGACGCCCCCAGGAGCATTCAACAGCCTTTGGAGCTACTACATGTACAAGTCTAAATTCTTATTATCAACTGTTACTACTTTTTTTTTTTCAGATTAATTGACTAATACAATTTGGAGGTCTTTTCTGCTGCTTGTTGTTAATTGGTATATGTGTATACATATAGATATAGATATGGATCTAGATACAGCTACAGATGTAGATGTAAACAGATATAAATACAGATATAGATATAGATACAGATACAGATACTGATACAGATATAGATATAAATATCTATCTTTGTCCATTTGCTAAAGTTCTGATAAACATGCATTATTTCTCCCCATGCATCAATCTATTCAGTATTAGATTTGATCACTTTTGTCATGTTTTAATGTCTATATTTTTGTATCAACATTATTGACCATTTACTATCTAAGTTAAATTATTTATGAGAAATTATTATGTCCATGGTAGGTATAACATAAGCACATATGTGCATGGTGCATTACATGCATTATCCCCTGCAAATTCTCAGAAAGCACAAGGTGTCATCCCTTTCTTTGAAAAATTGAGGTCAAATTTGGGGGATAAAGAAATCTAAACTTAAAGAACAAGGATCCAAAAGATAATAAAGATAGTAGAAGTTATCTGGCCTTCAGTGAAGAGTCAGTCATCACAGTGGGCAGCATAGTAGAGAGTGAGTTAGCAAAGGGAAGGAGATTTGAGCTAGAGTGTGAAGAACAAGTGCAAGAAGGTAGATAGAAGTTGGGAGGGAAGTCACAATGAAGAACAGGGTGAAAAGGAAGGTGAAAATTGAAGGTGAAATTTATTGAGTATGTATGAGGAGTCAAATGTTTCCTTTAATCATTACATAGACATCACCTTATTGAATCCTAAAAGTATCCATTTGAGCTAGGTACAATTGTTATACCCTTTTTATAGATTCAAAAAACAAAGCAGAGAGACGTTGGTGATTTGCCCAAGGTTACACAGGTAGTAAGTGACAGAACTAGGGCTTGAAAAAAGATCTAGCTGAATCTATATCCTCTTTAGTTCATCAGGATAGAATTTTTCTTGGGGTGAAGAAAAGATTCTTTTAATATATTGATCAAGTAGGACAAGTCATGATCTTAATAAATTAAAACAAATAATTCAAGAGTATTTTCAAGGTTACGCACCCGAATAATAATAACATTAGAATAATCTTATATAATATACTTTCCTTAGGTGATTGATAGTAATTTTTATTGCCCCTTATAGAAATTGATGCTGTAATACTTTGTCAGTTTGCAGACAGTACCGGGGTAATAAACACTTAGTTCTTATACAGGAATGGAGAGACCTGCTTGAATAAGCTAACATACATAGAAAAACAGACTGGAGAATGCACATAGATGAATAAGGTTGTGTTGAAATATAGAAATAGTCTTCTTCTTCTGTCTGTTTATACTTATACAATGGAAATCATAAAAAAAATAAAAATTGAGGCTTTCTCTTCAGCCCCTATCTCCACCCCCAGAAAGCCAGTTGTTAAACATTTACCAAGACACTCCTGGAGGTGAGTTATTACAGATTAAAAAAATCTAATACCTCAATCCTAAAACTTAGTTTATATTTTCTCATACTCGATTTCCTTCTTCAAGTCATCCCCAGGAATAGAGACTTCAAAGTTTCCACTACATGATCCCCTTTCAGGCATTTGCTGATATATCATTGGCCCTTTACTGCCAATAAACCATGCTTGGATTCTCTAATTCATTGTTTTCTTTTCAGAGATCTTCTTCCTTGTCTCCTCTTCAGGTTTCATGGAAATAGTAGACGCCTACTAAAACAGTATTTGACTTTTCTCTCTCTTTTGGTGGGCTGGATATCCTCTGTATTACAAAGCCTTTTCTAGCCTTTATTTTCTTCTCTCTACTTTTATGCCAATTCTCACTGTGTGCTTCCTGAGGCAAATAGACTGCATTTTCTCTTTACTTTCCATTGGGGTCTCCACTTACTCCAGTGTCATGCTGGCAAATGTTTGACAACTGGCTCTGGGGAAGGGAGGGGAACCCCTGAATTTAGTATTTGCCAATTATCATGGTATAAATATTGCAACTATTGCTAGTTTCGAACTACCAATTGATGTCACTAAAGGCAAAATTGAGGAGAGACATATGGTAGCATTACAGTATATCATTTTTTTCTATCATAAAGATACAGCAGATATTTTAAAAATCTCAAAGGCATAGATAATAGTAAAATTTAATAAAATAATCAAGAATAACAAGTTTGAGTATTTATTATCTTTGTTTTTAATATATTTTATTTAATCATTAGTTTACATAACTTAATTTTTAATAATGATGTATTTTAAACCAGGTCATAAAATTCCTGGTTTTTATTTACCAGCTCACAGAAGATGGTGTTAATTATATTCTGTGAGCTGGTAAAGCTGCTCTAGCACATCTCTGCACCCCCTCCTATTCTGTGCTCACCTCTAGTTTTGCTACATGTATAGTCAGTCTCCTTCACCCCAGTGCATTCTCTCAATTTTTTTAAAAGTAATTCTTTTTTGTAATAATTACAATAATCACATTTTGTTTATAAGAAGTTATGATTAGGTTGCCCATAAGGGGTTCAATTAGAGACATAATTCCTCATGTTGTGGATTATGAAAATTGTTCGAAAAATGTTTGATTACTGTCCAAAATCATGTTGGAAAGGAAAACCCAGGTCTTTGAATATCCTTACTACTGCTTTCTTAACTGGACTGTGGAATTTCAAAGTGAGACCATTGTATTAATTATCTATTGCTTCATAACAAAGTACCCTAAAACTTAGAAGATTGAAAACAATATTTATTATCTCACATAGTTTCTGAGGATCAGAAACCTGGGAGTGGTTTTAGCTCAGTGGTTCTGAGTCAGAGTCTCTCAAGAGATTTAACTCAAGCTTTCAACCAGGCCTGCAATCATCTCAAGGCTCAACTGGGGCTGGAGAATCCACTTCTAAACTTACTTCTTCCAGATCAAGAAGAGAGGGAGAGGGAGAGGAGGAGAGAGAGAGAGAGGAGAAGGAGAGGGAAAGGAAGAGAAGGAAGGTTAGGTCCTTTATAATCTTCTTTATCTTAGAAATGACCTACCATCATTTCTGCCATATGTATTAGTCACACAGACCAACCCTCTGATGAGGTGGAAGGAGGCTACACAAGGGTATGAATTCCAAGAGGCAGATATTACTGGGGACCATCTCAGAGGCTAGTTACCACAAACACCATACAACGTGCAGTGAGGATGAATCTTATATTCCACCTCTTTATTTTACTGAGAAAGAAATAATGGCTCTTCACTGTAAAGTGGCCCATCCATCTGCAGTCACATGGGAGGAATGACAGATAGTTAAGGGCTCTTATCACCATTCCTCTCTCACTGATCTTCCAGTGAAACAATGTGACTCATAATGTTTTCACACCAATCAGTATAATGAGAATCTGAAGCCAAGCAAAGGAACATGGGGTAGGTCATCCCCTGAGCCAGCATTTGAACTTCCATTCCCAGTCAGTCATTTTTGCTGAGAGGCTGGACAGCACACACCAATTACAACACATAATTAGCAATTTAAATTTTAAACATGCTTTCTTCTCTTACCTATGGAGGAAAACATCTAAGGAGAAACTCAAAGCATGTCTGGGAGGACATGAAAACATTTGCTTTCTAATATATGAGTTTATGATGCTTCAAATATTTAAAAATGAATTCATCCGTTTTTTTTTTAAATCTATCTTCTTTACAGTATGATTCCTTTGCTTTTTAAAAGAAAAAAGTCTTCTGTGCTTTATGAAAATATAGATTAGAAATGTCTAGAGATGTAATTAGGGGACCATTTTCCTTTAAATGCAAAAATATGCAGTTAATCAAAAAATAATCATACTTCCTGACTAATTACTTTTCTATTAGTGACATCCTTAAAAAAAAAAAAAGACTTTTAAAACAGATTTGCCTAATTAAAACAATATACAAAACCTTGCTAGGTGCTCTGGCAGAGTCATTTCATTGAGGTGGTGATATTTCTTCAGCTATCATCAGTGGGAGGTGGGGCATGTAGCATCAGTGTGCCTTTCTGATTTTAATGTAGCCTGAAATTAATTTAAGGTTAAAAAAACCCTAAGGAAGGCCAAGGACAAGTGTAAGCAGCTTTGGCCACAGTGGAGCCATGCTTGAAGGGGTCCTAATTTTCAGGACAATCATTGAGAGCAACTATGTGTCTTGAGCTATTTTGGAAAACAAGGTCATTTGAGGAGAAATGTCTTAGGACTCAGAAAATATTGACTCATCTGAGAACAGAATATTCACAGACATCTTTTTAAGTTAAAATTAAGACTCCTGTCCTATCATTCTCTCACATGTTCACTCTCACTCCTATATTGACCCCAAGTAGGCCTGAATTAGCTTAGTTCTTGGACTTGGGTTGTAGGGTTCTGTAACTGAAGTCATAACTCATGGGATTTTACTGATGTGTCATTCTCCTCAATTGAAGGCCTCAAGCAAGGCCTAACTTGGACTAGATTCACCACTAGCACTTTTTTTGAAACTGTCTAAGAAGAGGCTAAAAGTCACAACATGATCTGGCAAATAGAAGTCCTCTTTTAAGGACCTACTAGAGATTCATTTAACCAGAGGATTTCTTAGCGAGTGATAAAGGGTCAGGATCTTAGTTTTCTCAAGCTGCTTTTACAAAATACCACAGACCTAAAGTCTTATAAACAAAAGAAATTGATTTCTTAGAGTTCTGTAGGCTGGGAAACTGAAGATCAATGCCCCAGCATGGTTGAGTTTTGGTGAGGATCCTTTTTCTGGTTCATAGTCAGAGCTTTCTTGGTGTGTCCTCACGTAGTAGAATTGCCTTTTCTAGAGAAGGCACTTTCATAAGGCACTATTCCAGTTCATGAGGGCTGCATTGCCATGTCCTAATCACATCCCAAAGGCCTGTCTCCTAATATCATCATATCAGGCATTAGAATTTCGACATATAAATTTGGGGGGACACAAGCATTCAGACTGTAGCACTCATGGATACTTTTGAAAAGAAAATCTAAGAGAGAGGACTATGGGGGCATGAGGGAAACTGATGTCTTAATTTTGTCTACTGTGCATCATTTCTGCATATTTATGATGCTTAAATCAGAGTGATGAGTGTCAAATTAGTGTGTAAATATTTAAACTACATGACCTGTCAATTAGCATAGTTTTTAAGAACTCTATTTAATGCAGTTCAGTTTCATGTATACTTCAGTTTGAAACTCCTAATTAATAAGTGAATGCTCACTATTTTTATGGGGTTACCTGAAAATAAGCATTAATTTTTCCTTGAAAAAATAATAGCAAAATATAGACTATAAATCGAATTTTGGCCATTTGGCAAAAAACACTTTTTGTGTAAATGAATAGATGAGTTGGACAATATATTTCTTTGGTTGAATAGTTCCTTTAATATAACACAAAAAGATTATACATATGTTGTAGAAATAACCTGGAGAACCAAATAGCACATAAAAGCCAAATTCAGTAAAAGATGGCTGTGCTATAACTAGTTTGAGTTTTCCTTTGAGGGACTTTTTTGTTATCTGGTATTTAATAATTTTTATTCAGTAACCTAGGTTCTGTTTCCTATTACTAAATGTTTATTGTATTTTCACTTAAAGTAAACTTGACTGTAAAAAGAAATGGTAAGAAGTTTTTTTTACTGTTAGTTTCCTTTGTAAATAAATATTTACCCAAAGCATAAAATTTCTCTTTGAACTACAGAGGCTTCAAATGGGAGAAATGCCCAAAGTTGCAGCACATTCTATGGTTCAGGCTGTACACTCAAATGTCATTATAGAAACATGTATTATAATAATCATTCATAAACAAATCATTTTATAAATAACACATACAAATATATGTACATGTGATACATGTATAGGTATTCTGTCTAAGTATGTGAGACAACTCTTAAAAGATTCTAGGTTTATTAAGATTCCCAACTTTTATTTTCTGAGATAGAATTTAATTTTATAACAGTGGTCATTTTTTTCTGTGATGAATTAAATTTGGTTATGTGAAAAAAACTGAAAAAGACAATATAATGCTACACAGAAGACTATAATTAGACACTATTACTTAAATATTTATTAAATTTGTTAAACTAATTACCAATCATCGTAAAGTAACATAGTTCACATTAAAAAATTTGCATTCTCTTTAACTCAATAAGTAATTCCTAGAAAATTATCCCATGAAAGTTTGCGAAAATTGAACAGCAATGCTGTTTATCTCAACCCTAGTTATAGGATAATATATGTCCAAATATAGGATAATAGATGTCCAAATATAGGGGATTAGTTAGATATTGTGTTATAAAAGATAATGCCCATACCACCATATTAAGAAAAAAAAAAGTCACATATGTATCCTTTGTCCAACCCAATTGTGTTTTTTTCAATTCCTGTAATAGATACACTCAATGTCCATCTAGTTACTAAATGTAAAGAATAAAAAATCATATGTTATGTTCATACAGTATACAGTGTCCCTGCCCCCTTATCCATAGGGTATACCTTCCAAGACCCCCAACGAATGCCTAAAACTGTGGATAGCACCAAATCTTTATATATTGCTTTTTCTTATAAATATGTAAATGAAGCACAGTATAAGATTAACCATAATTAATAATAAAAATAGAACAATCATAACAATATACTATAATAAAGTTATATGAATGTGGTCTCTTTCTCTCAAAATATCTTATCGTACTGTACTTATCCTTCTTATAACAATATGAGATGATACAAAGCCTTTGTGATAAGATCAAGTGAATGTGAATGATGTATGCACTGTGACATAGCATTAAGCTGTTATAGGGCTACTTGAACACAAGTAATAAGATACCACAATAGTTGATCAGATTACCAAGAAGGCTGCTAAGTGAGTAATGGGAAGGTAGTGTACACAGTGTAGATATGCTGGACAAAGGGATGAGTCGTGTCCTGGGTGGGATAGAGAGGGATAGTGCAAGATTTCATCATGTTACTCAGAATAGCATATAATTTAAAATTTATGAATTGTTTTTTTCTGAAATTTTCCATTTAATATTTCCTGACTGTGATTGACCATGAGCAACAGAAATCATGAAAAGTAAAACTTTTCATGAGGGGAGATTACTGTATGTATATATACACATGTATATGTATAAATATATGTAAGTATATACATTTTATATATTTTTATACATATACATTTTATAGCTATATATGTAACAGTGATATAATTGTTAATATTGTAAATGTTCCTTCACGAAAGGTGCAAATTTGCAAATACTATGAAAATTCATGAATACTTCTGGAAACACAAATTGGAGCACAGAAGAGAAGGAAGAAAATGGATAGTTGATACTACTAGGAAATAGTACTTTGTTATCCAAGAACTGGTCTTCATGCTTTCTGAGAGAAAATAATTTGTCTTTATTTACTTACTTATTTTGCCTGAGTGTTTCCACTGATTAAAATCTCCATGTGTTCTGAAGCTGAATCTGTCTCTGATGTTGGCTGTGGCACAACTCACAAACCTTAATGGCCTTTACATGCAATCACCCTTTGTTTGGGGGATATAAGACAAGAAATATAGAGAAGCATTTGCCTGGGGCCTGAACTGCATTAATCTTAAGATGGATGTTGTCACAGAGGTATTCACATGTTTGTTAATTTTGTTTCTTTTCATGATATTTGGGGCCTCTAAAGTATTATCTCTCTTGCCCAGGTAAAAGGATGATGCCATCTATAAGTAATATTTAATCTCATTAGCTACATGGAAACACTGTTCTCTTATTTTTTTCATATATTTTATGTCTTTTTCCATTTGTCCAAACTATTTTTATCTTTGGATGTAAAGTATGTCTCTTGTAGACAGCATATAGTTGAATCATGTTTTGTTTGTTTTGTTTTGTTTTGTTTTGTTTTTTAATCTGGTATGATAAGCACTAACTTTTGATTGGACTGTTTAATTCATTCACATTTAATTCTATTGTTAATATAGTTCGATTTACAACTGACATTTTAGTTTTTGTTTTTTATGTCTCATATATTTTTTATTCCTCTATTCCTCCTTTACTGCTTTATTTTTTTTAAGTGAATATTTTCTAATGTAGGATTTTAGTTTTTCTAATAATGTTTCACTATAGTTTTTGAGTTTATTTTTAATGTTGCTCTAGAGTTTATATGCATCTTAACTTATCAAAATCAGCTTCAGACTTACACTTGTTTAACTGCAGTTACACATAGAAGCATTATTACTATATAGATTCCATTTCATTCATTTTTATTATATGTTACATATACTATAGCTATTAATGCTACAAACTCAACAATGCATTGTTATAGTTATTCCTTTATCATCTGTAATCGTCGCCTTAAGTGTAGTAACTTTCCTCCCCCTTTCCAGCTTTGTGTTATTATTGATAAGTATATTACACCTTTATTACATTTCTACAAATGATGAGCCCGATACTACTTCATATACATATTATTTTATACAATTGTTTTTAAAATTACATGTGAAAAGAAATGAGAAAAATATGTATTTGTACTGTTTTATGCAAAATTACCCATAGTGGAGCTATTTGGTTTTTTGTGTGCAAATTCAAGTTAATGACTGGGGTTACTTATTTTCAGTATGAAGGACTTTCTTTAGTATTTCGTGTAAGGTAAGTCTTGTAGCAATAGATTATGCCATTATTTATTTATTTATTTATTTATTTATTTATTTATTTATTTAATTTTTTAATTTATCTAATTTTTTTAAAAAATTTTATTTATTTTTAATATTTTTAGGTGAGGCAACCCTTGGTTGACCTCACAGATTGCAAGGACCTTGTCAGCTTACAATCTCTTATTTTTTTATTTTTTATGCCTACAGCACCTGGTCTTCCTAGGTGATCTCCCATTTAAGTACTAACCGGGCCCGACCCTGCTTAGCTTCCGAGACCAGATGGGATTGGGCTTGTTCAGGGTAGCATGGCCATAGATCCATTATTTTTTAAAGCAGTGAAAGTCTTTATTTTATCTTCATTTTGAAAGATAGCTTTACTGGATATAAAATTCTTGGTTAACAGTTTTTTAAGCGCTTAAAATATATTATTCCATTGCCTCTGTCTTCAATTATTTCTGCTAAGAAATCAGCTGTTAGTATTATTGGGATTTCATCATAAGTGATGAGTTTTTCTATTGCTGTATTAAAATTTTCTTTTAGCCTTTGACTTTCATCATTTTTATTGTGATATACCTGTTTGTGGATCTCTTTGTGTTAATCCTACTTGACATCCTAAATGTGTGGATTATTGTTTTTAAATAAATTTGGAAATTTTTCTGCCATTAATTCTATGAATATTTCCTCTTCCTTTCTGTCTCTCCTTTCCTTCTGGTGCACTGATGTTGATACACTAGATGCTATCCCACATTTCTCTCAGGCTCTGTTCATTTTTCTTTATTCCTTTCTCACTCTGTTCCTTAGCTTTCACAATCAAGATCAATTTTTCTTCAAGTTAGCTAATCCCTTCTTCTGTCAATTCAAATCTATTATTCAAATTCTCTAGCAAACTTTAATATTTCAGTTTTTGTACTTCCGAACTCTAGAATTTCAATTTGGTTCTCTTTTAGAATACCTTTCTCTGTAATGATATTCTTTCTGTTGTGACATTGTCATCAGATCTTCCTTTACTTCTTTTATTACACTTTCTTTTAGTTCTCTCAACATATTTATAATGGCTATTTTAAAGTTCTCTTTTCCCCTTTAAATCCCACATCTAGCCACTCTCACAGGCAGTTTATGTCACCTGTTTTGTTTTTTCTTTCTGATATATGGATTATCTTTTCCTGTTTCTTTGCTTACTCAATTTTTTGTTGGAACTGGATACTTTAGATAATATACTGTAGCATATTAGAGAACTCTGGATAGCAGTTCTCTCCTAACTCTAGATTATTTATTGTTGTTTGCTTGTTTATGTTTCAGCGACTGACTGGATTATTTTAATAAAGTCTATTTATTCACCATAGTGTGAATACTTTGATGGTGCTTCTCAAGGAAGTGTAGTTTGGGCTCTGAATACAGTCACCTTGAATGACAGTGATATTAGTTGGGCAATCTTTCCATCTTTTCCTGATCACACTCAGCTATTATATTCCTCTAATGCTAGTTGATTTTTCTATTGTTTTAAATAACGCCTTGAAGCTTAGATTGCTTTATAAACTAATTCAATCAAATCTGGCTCCTTTGAAGGGTTAGTTTCTGATGTCCTTGTGTGATACATTTTCTGACCCCAGGAGGGCTTCTCCCAGTTGTCTTATTCCCTGAAAACTAATTGTCCTATGGTCTAGGTTTGTTTACATTAAATCCAAAAAGGTTCTGTTAATTGTTTCTCCACACCCTTCGCTGTTCTCAAGAATGCCCTTAGGCTTGAATTTTTCCATGTTCTGTTGCAAAGGAGGTCATTTCTTTTGGGAAGAGATTAGAAGCTATTCCTTTTACATCCAGCTTCTTTCCTCAGGCATATTTTCTGAGCCAGTGCTCTGGATCTGGCCTTAGGGGAAATAAAAATTTATCTCTGAGTTATGCTCTTACTCTAGGAGGTGAGCTTTTTGGCAAAGGGTGGTAGCAGCCTGAGGTCTTCTTGCCTTTCCTCTCCTAGCATGGAACAACCACTGCATGAGACAGAACAAAGGTTATTGAGGTCCCCGTATTCTTAAAATGTTGTGCCTAAGATAGACCCTCGTTTCCACAAGTGGCAACTGGACAGAAAAAGGGAGGCTCTACTTCATTACTGCACTTGCCTGGGACTTAGCCTCAGTAACAAGTAGCTAGGCGTAGTATGAAAAGTGAAGCCCTCCTCCTTCTGGGAGGAAAGCCCTCTTACTGAAAGCTAGTGGAAGAGAGAGTCCTGTGTTCCTGGCTGCAGCATTCTGAAGTGGAGTCTGCCTTGCTGAACTGGGGTAGAGGGAGAAGATATAGTCTTGATTCATCTACCACAAATTCTCACCTTTCTTACTGAATTTTCAGATTTTCTTCAATAGATATTTCTTGATTTGTCCTTAAGACTGTTTCCAAATGGTTGTTTTAAAATAATTTTCACCAATTTCCCTGGGGAGCAGGTCATTAGAGCTCCCCATGTTATCATACTCGGAGTACGATTTTTCCATATCTTCATTTCTGAAAGATAATGTTGCTGGATAAAGGATTCTTGGTTGATAACCACCCACTATTCCCACTATTTTGAATATGTTGTTCCACTGTATTCTATCCTTCATTATTTCTGATGAGAAATCACTTGTTAATCTCTTTGGTGTTTCCTTGTACATGAAGACATGTTTTTTCCCCCTCCTGTGCTTTCAAGATTTTCTTTTTATCTTTGTCCTGCAACTTATTGATTACGATATGTCAAAGTATAGATCTCTCTCTCTCTCATTAGAATGTTTATTTTATTTTGATATAATTTAAGACTAACAAAATATTGCCAGAATAGTACAGAGAACTCTCATATATCCAGATGCCTCGTTGTTAATATTTTACCACATTTTCTTGACTTTTCTATCCTTCTATTTGAGAGTAAACTGCACTCATGATGTCCATTTACCTCTCAATATTTTGGAATGTATTTCCTTAAAAAACAAGAACATTCTCTTACACAACTAACTGTGAATCTTTTGTGTTTATTATACTTAGAGTTTATTGAATTCTTTTTTGTTTTATAGATTAACTTTTTAAAATCATACATGGGAAATTTTCAGCCATTATTTCTCAAGTATTTTTTTCTGTTCCTTTTGATCTCTTATGATAAACCCATTATATGTATATTGGTATGCTTAATGATTTCCCACAGCTTTCTGAGGATTTGTTCACTTTCTTTTTAATCTTTTTTTATTCAGAATTTAAAATCTCTAATGATCTATCCTCAGGTTGGCTTATTATTTTTTCCCCTTGGAGGCTCAAATCTACATTTGAGTCCCTCTAGTGAATTTTTCATATAACATACTATATTATTCAATGTCAGAATTTACATTTTTTTTAACTTCCATCTCCTTATTGATATTCTATTTGATAAATCATTATTATCCATCTTCCCTTAATTTTCTAAGCATGGTTTCTTTTCATTCTTTGAACTTATTTATAATAGCTGTTCTGAAACTTTTGTCTTTTATGTCCATCTGGTCATCCATCAAGGGCAGTTTCAATTGCCACTGTTTTTCCTCTATGAGTCATATTATCTTGTTTATTTGCATGTTTTTATCCCTTTGAAAACTGAACATTTAAAATAATATATTATAGCAACTCTCGATTGTAATATATACTCCCTTTCCTTTCCTAGAGGCTGTTGATGTTGTTGAGTTTCGTTAGTTTATGTGGTTTGTCTGGGCTAATTATGTGAAAACTACTTCTTCCAAAACGTGCTGCCTATGATGTCACTGGTTATTTTTCCTCCTTGTTTTCATTTTTAAGCCTGGATTTAGAGAAGTCATCACTGGCTCAACATAGCTTAATGTTTGGCAGTGATTTGTCATAGTTTGTGTCCTTTGAACTTGTAAGATTTTTATCCTTTTCTGATGTATCTGTGTATTGCTTGAGCAATGATTTCAAGCCCACTTCGCCTTCTGGTAGGGACTATTGGTTCTCAAGTGCCCAATCTGGAACTTCTGACTGGATGCAACCTAGTGCCAGTGCATAGCTTTCAGAACTCTGGGGCTGAATGTCATCTTAGCAGGGTCCCTTTTCATTTGTCTCTTTTCCTTGTTCCCTCGGTTAAACTTCTGGTTGGTCATTTGTTTTGTTTGCTGCAACTAGTTTCATTGAGCTATTAACTTTCTTACCACTAGGATCTTTATTTTTTTCAAAAATGCCTTAGAACATGAGTTCCTCCAGATATTTTCCCTATAAAATCAACCATTCAACATAGCTGGGGAGCTACCAGTGTTTCCATCCTGCCTCTTCCCCTGGGCAGAACCTCTAATGCATTATTGCATCAGAATTGGAATGGTGGTTACAGTTTACTTCTTCCAGACTGACAGCTTCACCTTATGAATATGAGTTGGGAGGGGGGGAAAGTGTTAGCTTGCCCCTCCCTGAGTGAAACCTATGTCATACAAACAGCAAATGAAGAGGGGCACTGATCAGGGCCCAATATATTTGGTCTACAAAGGCTTGGATAGATTCAATCACATGAATGGGAGCTAGGTGAGGAAAGGGGATTCCAGTCTTCTTGGCTGCACCCTCTCAGAATAGGGATGAGAGATCATGGCAGACTGCCCATCTTGGGGTGAAACCATAGCCCCAAGTGGGGCCTGGGTGAAGATAAAAGGACTCCCCCTGCCACCATCCTCTTGGTCACACCTGCCTGGAGTAGATAGATCTTCAGTAACATAGAGCTAGGTATGGGGGTTGTCAATGGAAGCAGGTCCTGACTATAATGTCACTAATGCCTGGTCTTCTTTATAAGGTTTAGTACATTTTACTGAATGAGTGCTTCTCAATTCACTGTATGCCTTCAATTCAATTTCTAAAGACTTTAAATTATTGTGATTTATGATTTTCACAAGTTAAATAGGTGTTTCACTGGGGAGAGAATCTGCAGAACTCCTCATATAGTCATTCCATAAGTCCTAAGTACATCCTTACTTTTTCATGTAATAGTATATATCAGGTTAATTTTATACAGTTCCTGTACAACACCTGCAATTATTTTCCAAAGGAGTTTTTGTTTCTTTTAATAGGAAATGGTATTTAGAGATTAGAGTTCAGTTGATAGTTTTGCTTATCACTCTTAGGTACATCATTATTTTAGCCCTTTTTAGTTTTTACAACTAGGAAAGTTTGTTTGTTATTCAGGATAAAATATGAGGTCACACTTTAAAGTCTTATTCTCAATAACACCAACATAACTTGTTTTATTCCTCCCCTAAAAGTCAAATAATGTGTTTTAAAGTACTAGGAATAATTCTTTTTAGTGTTTATGCCACTAACTACATACATAGCCACCTTTGATTTTTAGACTATTTTATTTATTCAAATTATTAAATTATTAAAAATTAAAAATATTTGCATGGTTCAAAAATCAAATCAAACCTAGAAAAAGGATGTATTCACAGTATTTTAATTTCTATCCCTGTCTTCTCTACTTTGCTCCTTCCCCTCCCCCATAGGTCAACAGTTAATATTTTTTAAATTTTATTTTTCTAGTGCTTTTATAAAAAAAAATTTCATAAGCATGTTAATATCTGGAAAACAATATACTAATATACAGAAATATGTCTCATTTTTTATAGTTTGTTAGTATTGATTTTTGCTTTCATATTCATGAATAATATTGAATATAACTGACCCGTGTGTGTGTGTGTGTGTTTGTGTGTGTGTGTGTGTGTGTGTGTGTGTGTGTGTGTGGTGCCTCAGGGAGCCCAGGAAGCAAGACAAAGACTCTGGTCTCTGGGATCCTGCTGCAGCCACAGCAGTTTCAGATTTGTCTCTTTCATATGTTCAACACTGTACAATACTCTAATCAAAGAAGGCAATAAACATTTCAAAAACCACTGCTTCAGAAGGATGCAATATGGCTAATATTGCTAGATACTTCATTCCTATTTAAAGGGAAAATTTAGTAATTTAAGGTTTTATTTTTAGTTTTGGAATTTTAACTTCCCTATGCCAATTAATTCAGTATTATTTTAATTTAGAAATTAGGATCAGTAAATCTTTTTGTAATCATTAACTACCTTTATGGTAAATTTTGAAAACTTCATGAGCTACTCATTTAATATATATTTTAAAAATTAGTCCAAGATTGCACAGCTAAATTCATCTATGTGCTGGGCACAAGAAGGAGACTGTAAGTTAACAGCATGTGTACATCAATGCAAATCATGTCCTATACATGGAAAATTCCTCTGAATCCTCTCCCACACCTCTAGTACAGTATTTTTTGTCCTAATTTGCAGTCTTTCTTTCTCTTCCATTTCACTTAGAATAAAGTTGTACCATCTAGGTGGCAGCTATTTCTTAAGCTTATAAAAATCCATAAATTCCAAATAGCTCATCCTTTATTAATCTAAATATATTTTTAAGAAGTAAAGAACATTTATCTGTATAAAAGTAAACATAAAATATCCCAATTATGCATTGAGAAGTTTCTCATAGTATGGAAATTTGTTGCCCTGTAATTCAACTAAAAATACAAGTATGAAACTCAATGTCTTGGTTTTTCAAAGAAAAATGCTTTTTAAAAAATAGAGGAATATGACTGAGCCTGTATCTTTAAAATAACAGAAGTGGGAATTAATATGAGTTGTTTGACTAAATTTGTATGAGACCACTAATTACTGCAATGAAGATCTAATAAAAAATGTTCCATCAAGCAAGCCAAGCATGTATCTGGCAACCTCAGTTTGTTCTATGATACTAGGCATGTTTGATCCTTTTTTGAAAGTACAGTTCAGCCTACTTTCTTTGGAAATGAATTTCCCAGCACTCCACTCTTCCTTTTTGCCCAGCTCATCCCTGAGTATTTTGAAGTTCTGAAGTATTCTCCAAAGTGGGCATACCATTTGTCATTTGACCTTTCAGCTGGTGGAGCAGGTCGTACTGGGGAAAGGGCTCTGTTATCATGTTAACACTGGGCTCTCTCTCTTTCTCAGTTACTAATGAAGACAGAGAAATTAAGAAATAAAGTTCACGTCGTTTTCTCAAAAATCCCCCTTGAGTTTCTCACTTTATCTGTTTTTCAGGGGAGTGTGCTTGAAAAGAAGTATAAAGTAGCTCTGGAAGGCTGAAACTATTCCCCACCCCCCAAAAAAGGTCCTAGCTATGGGTCAGTTTTCCATGTTATTAGGGCTTCATGGCTTTTTAAGAATTTTATTTTTCTTTGAGAGACTAGATTTCTTGTCCATTTTGAGTAGCTTTTATTTCTCACCATAGAGATGTTTCTCTGTAAAATAGGGAGGAGAGTCTTCTTTTTCATTGGATTACAGTTGATTTCATTGTGAGATCTTTAAACCATCTGCCAACACTGGCTGCCCGCTTTGCTGGCTAAAGATGACAAACTCTGAAATGTCTTCAGTCTTCAGCATCTGCACAGGAATGAGAAATAAGTGTTACTGGCCCCAGAAGGCCATGTGCTTCTCTATCCTCTAAATTTTTCCCTAACTCTGGCTTTAGTTTTCAACAAATCTTAACTGATAGCCAAGAAAAATATTTGTAAGAACACCCCTTCAAAATTGGAAAGGATAAGAATAATAAATTTAAAAATAATTATAATGAAGCAGAAAGTCTGATATCATTCCCCTTTGTCCCCCTGTCATCTATATAGGGGTTTTGTGAACAGAAGGTGGCTGCCCACTTTCCTGAATTCTCCACTTACATAAAACCTGAGCACTGTCCTCCACCTCAAGCAAGAGCATATTCTTGGACACTGGGCATATTACAAGTTTTAGAGGAAGAAAAAACTCTGGCTTTGACTTGAGGCCTCTCACTCAAACCTGAGAGGAAAATCAGTATGTAAGTCTTGGTTCCCCAAAGGAGAGAAAATGAGAAGGCACTTCCTATCCATTAAAGTATCTAAAACATTGCCGAGGGAAAGTTAAGCCAGTCCAGATGCTAAGCACGTTAAGTCTGAAGAAGCTCAGAAACTCTGTAGACAGCTAAAAAAATGTTATGGGCATGCTTCATCCATTTCTAGTTGGTTCTATGAATAGGTAACAAATTTACTTGTAGAGATCAAGAACTAAGCTCGGGACCAAGGATGCCAGCATTTTCCTGTTATTTTGGTTCACACAAGAAACATTCTGGAAAAGGAAAGTGTAGGATAAAGTGGTCTAAATCACCTCCTCCAGAAAGAAGATGGTTACACCTGGAAAAAGAAGCCTACCATCCTGGGACACAGTGACTGTGAACAGTTCTGTGTGCTGCCCTTGGAGACAGCATTTTAAGAAGAAAAAAAAAATGAAGCAACGAATGAATATGAATTATACTATTCTAGTGAAACTAAAGGGTTTAAATATAAACAAACGCCTAAATAATAACAGACACTTCATGTCTCATCACTATAATAAATGAATTAGATATTAAAATCTTGGTCAGTATTGAATTAACAAAACACCATAATTTATATTTAAAGAAATTTTTAATGCTTAGTTATGTAACTGTACTGCATGTACTACATGTTCTATGATCATGCAGAAAGAAAAAAATATAACTGAAACATGCCCTAGACGTGTTGGAAAAGTATGTGAACATGAGAGTGAGATGTTGTCTAACAAAGAAAGCTGGATTGTGAGAATGGTTATAGGTATGTTTCTTCACAGTTGTTTAATATCATAAAATATAATAAGAGTACTAAATACAATTTAAAAAACAATCTCACCATATGCCTATATTCAGACATACTAGATTATATAAATTTGTTTCCCTATAGAGAAAGAAGCCCTTTTAATGATATTATGTTGCTGAATCTACAGAGAATAGATTACCAATAGAAACCTTAATTTTTAGTTTTATTTTGATAAGGTAGATATTCAGATTTTTTTTCTTTTCTAAAATATTAAACTTGCACCTTCTCAGAAGAATGTTTTTCTTTTTTTCTTTCTTTCTTTCTTTCTTTCTTTCTTTCTTTCTTTCTTTCTTTCTTTCTTTCTTTCTTTCTTTCTTTTTCTTTCTTTTTTCACAATAACTACAGTAGTGACTGAAGAGTGGAGGCTGAGAGGGCGAGGTTTACTGAACACAGTCTTAGGAAGATGTGGTAGGATCCCCATGACTACACCGCATTCCTATTCCTCCTAATTAATGTTTTTCATCAGAAAAGAAAGACGACCTTGGATTCTTGCCGTAATTGAATTGGTGCTTACAGTAGACTGTATCTTGTTCAAAGACTGAAAGATTAGATATTCATTTGTGCCTGGTTTTTAAAGTGGAACTTTCTCTGTTCAGTATTCACTATAGTTGAGTGGATTTAGGGGGAAAATCTGTATTGTATTTGTGTAAAATTACAAAATATCAGTGGTCTAGATCTGATGTTATACTCACATGTTTTTCCTAATTTTCTTTTTATTACTCTTTGCATAATCATAAGGCAATACAGCCTTTCAATTACAGGGACCACTGACAAACATAAACACCAATTAAACACCAGTGGGCACACTTTTCCTGCTATGCATGCTATTGCTCTGATCCCTAAAAATGCATCCACAACTTACTCATAATTATAGAAGCCACAGGAACAGGGAAACAGATCCTGGGAGAAAACAATGATGGCTGAACCTACTGGTCAATCTGTGAAAGTAAATCTATGTGGCAAAAATGAGAAAACAAAAGTATTCATGGTTGAATCTATTGGCCATATTGCTAAGGTTCAAAATCTAACCATATAGGGCCAAATTCAATAAAAATCTGTCTGGCTTTTATGCCAAGCCATGCAGGCCTGGAAAAATCAATTTTCTGGAACTTGTAAAGTCTTCCATAGTCAAGGCGAAGTCAGCATTCCTCTTCATTCTTACTCTCACAGCAGACTTGCAAGAAACTCCAGATGCCTGGGTCAGCCACAGGTCTTGGCTGGTTTGAGCAGGTTCTAGTAGAAATGTGGAGAAGAAAAAAAGAGTAAAGCACATAAATGTTGTCTATTGTTAAACTATATATTTCCATGCCTACCACTATCGGATGTCATCCGTTTATTTATTTTTACATTTATTCATCAAACATTTCAAGGGTTTCAACCTTGTGCCAAGTGCTATGCTGCAGGCTTGGAAAATCAAGATGGAAACATACGATCCCTGACCTGAATGATTCAACAATTAAACAGACAATTACAATGGAGTGTCATAAAGAGTCTTTAAAGGAATGTAGAGAACCCCATGGGAGCATCAAAAAGAAGCATCTAATTAAGTCTTGGGGAACATAAAACAATGGCAAGGGAAAAGATGAACATATTTGACTGAAAGCATCAGGGGGCAATGGTGCAGAGAGTGTGTGTTGGAGAGAGAGAGAGAGAGAGAGAGAGAGAGAGAGAGAGGAGAGCTGGGGCAGAGGTGCATTTCTAAGCAGAGGAGATGCATGTTAACATTACATTTTAGAAAAGGCCTGGAAATATGTGTAAAATAAAATGAACTGGAGCAAAAATGAACCCAAGGACAATAGCTTAGAAGGTCATTTCAATAATCAAAGTGAGAATTGAGTTGAGGCAGATGCATTAAAAAAGTTTTATGATGATAGACACTTAAGACTTGGGGTCTGAATGTTCGAGAGGAAAGATAGAGGCTTTAGGACAACGTCCCACCCTTGTTGATTGGACAAGGGGCAAGGCCATGCATCAGGCTAGGAAATACAGAAGGAAGGGCAGGTGTGGAGAGCAAGAATGTAAAATGGACTGTACAGTTGTGTTAAAAGTGTTGGCGGGCAGCTTGGAATATAATTCTGGGCAAGGATAAAGCAAGGATCATCGGTCTGTGGGTGATGGTTGTAATTTAGGGTATAAATGTTGAAAATGGATCAAAAAGAGAAAATTGATTTAAAAGAGATTAGGCTTGGAGACAAAGTCCTGCAGAGTACTAGGGTCAAGCTAAGAGGGTGGAGAAACTCAGTCACTGGAGAGTGGCTGTGGAGAGAGGAAAGCCAGCAGAGGATAAGATCCTTAGATGCAAAGAAGAGAAAGTTCTAAGAAGAATGGGACCAGTTGCATGTTCTGCAGATCAGTCAAGCAAGGTAAGAAGTGTGTAGCAGTCTTCAAAAGATCTGGGTTGGAGGCTTGGTGACAAGCAGCCCCATGACACATAAATTTTATGGAGGCTATATTTTAGTGTCATAAACACAAAGGAGAAATAATCAGAAAAGGGTGCCAGGAGATATCAAGGTTGGCAAGCTCAGCAAGTGGCTTCTTGAATCCTCCAGTTACTCTCGGGAGATAGTCTTATGTGGGTAATGTCCTGCTAGTGAAGAGAAGCTCTCAGCATGGGACTATTAACCTTGTACATGCCCAAATTTATGGCTCTGTAATTCTAGTGTAATTACCTTTTGTAATGCAACAAAGGCCTCTTCATGTTTCCTGAATCAGATTCCAAGTATCATTCCTCACTGTGCCTTCTTCCATCTGGCTATACTGTTCACTGGTGGTATAAAACGTCTTGGTAAAACCAGGCAAAGTGGATTAGGATTTGCTGTCCTGGTAGAGATTTCTTTTTTCTCATTTGCATATTGAATTCGAAGGTTGAGTGGAAAACACACCTAGAGTAAACTGATAATATTACATCTAAGGACTAATCTATACGTGCTCTGTTTTTTTTTTTTTTTAATAAGATGAACTTTATGCTTACTGGTGCTGATGCTGTCAGTGCCCATCCACACTGCCTTGATATTTGTGCTTTCTGTACTATTGTTGGCCTCCCACCTGAAGTACCTGGGACTCTTTGCCTTAGAACATTTTTCACTCCAGAGCTTTTTAATCCATGCTTGAAGTAGGCTGAAAATGCTGAGAAGTTCATGTCCTTCCTTCAGAAGCAGTCCTTAAAGACTACCTAATAGGAATTGGTGGATATGCCCGCTCTTCCAATACTGTCTCTCAGATGTCCACATCAGGATTATGCTCCAGAGGCCCAGTGGAAACATGCTTAATTCAGCTTATTTGCTGCCTTCCCTTCCCTGTCTCATTTCCATACTCTATTATGGGTGGTTTCTGGGACACTCCCAAGTACTGGCACTCAAATCCTTGTCTCAGGTTTCGATAGCGAGGAAATCTAACCTAATTGCCGACAAAGTTCAAACTCAGAAAATTCAAATGTACTTGAGCTGATAAGTTAAGGACCCAAGAGAGAGTCTAGGACTATGTTAGGTATAGTAGGAATGAATTTCTCAATCCCAAGCCTAGGGATGAAAAAAAGGAAACTTGATTTTTTTTTATTGCTAAACTTAAGTTCTAACTGGTGCCTTATTTCATCGAGTAAGAAGAGCTTAATCTCAACCAACTCTGGAGAATCTCATTTGATTCAGTCCTCTCCTACCTCTGTGTTTAAATTTCAGGAAATTTACCTAGCATCAATTACCAGGGGGAGGAGGCGAGGACCTGGCTCATGGCAAGCACTTGTCCATTGCAGTGGCTGGGCAACCGCTTGCCTGTTTGTGCCTTCACTGGTAAGCATCCTCTCTGGAAGCATCCAATAATATGCCAATGGTTCCATCTGAACTTCAATCCTAAACCCTTGTTTGCCATGAGTTTAGCTATGTTCAAATCTTCCTACCTTAGGACTTCTTCAAGTTCATCTCTGTCAGGTTGCTTCCATGTATCCTCAGCCACATGGAGAAATAATTGGCCTTTATTAGGACCACTGGTTTGCTTGGAGGCTCTGTGAGGGCTCCCACTCACTAGCTCATCTATCATGTCACAGGAGTCAGGAATATTGTGAATATTACCACCTTGAGAAGCAAAACTCAGAGCAACAAAACTACTCTGTTCTTCCATCTTTTTCGGCCTCTCTTTCCAGCCACAAGCAAATTTTCTGCTGGATTGTAAGCAGAATAAGTTAATGCTCCCTTCACTCTTGGAGCAACCCTACGCCACTAACCAATGAGTGTTGGGGGGATAAGCTCCTCAGCTACCTCAAAGCCTCCTGGTGGGATAACTGAATCACTTTCTACTCATTCTGAGGTGAGTTCTGTCCCTGCAGGATTGAAACCCAGGTACTTACAGCAGCAGAATGCCAACTGACAACCTCTTCATTGGTGGTTTCTCCTTTCTTGCCTTGCTTCTCAGTCCTCCTACTCCAGATTACTGGGATCACTCCTCGAATCAACTGCCTGTACCCAAGTCCTTGTTCCAGGGATGCTTTATGGATTACCTAACTGAAGGCACAGCATCTCCCACTTTTGGGTCTTGCAAACACATGTAGCCCATTTTCCTTGTTTGCCATGTAGAATATGAATTTGGGTTTATACCTGTGGGAGTAACATGATAGAAACTGATACTGAACTTCCAGACTAAACTATGTGTTTGCCTGTGATGGCAACAAAACTGGCCAAACACCTGAAAAAGAGTCTGTTTGGCAATATAAGATATTATCCTTAATGGCTGGAAGGTGAGATGAAGTTGGGGGCTGGTGAGACAGTGAGAGTGTCAGCCTGTCAATAATCCAGGCAGTGGGGAAGGAGGGCATGGGGTCGTGTGTGTGTGTGTGTGTGTGTGTGTGTGTGTGTGTGCATATGCATGTATGTGTGTGTATGTGTGTATATGTGTAGGGGCATTTTATTGTGGAAATGTAGGAATTTTCAGACACAGATCTAAGTCAAAATACACAATAAGGTGAAATGTGAGGCTATTCAGTTTGGAAGTCAAGTCAGTTGGTCTAATGCAATGAGTGAGCAAGCCACAAACATCATGAGTAATTTTCAGAAGCAGTGAAAGGCCAACTTCCTATTTCATATAACCCAAACTTAGGGGGAAGGTAGGCAAGGGGCAAGAATGGCATGCCTGAAACATCAACTTTCTCTAATCCATCATTGGAGACCATTTGTCCGACAGGGTTGCCCTCCTCCTATAGTCCTTGCCTGATTTACCTCGAAGGCAGCAGGAGCTGCTGCAGGGAGAGGAAACCCTTGCCACCCAAGTGGGCTTGCTTCAATTTGCTACAAAGGTTCATGGTCATGAAATCAGCAGAGCAGAGAAAATATTTGCCTGGAGATTAGCAGTGGAAGCCCTAACAGGCTTCAGGCTTTTAAAAACCTCAGGCCACAGAAAGGGAAACACAAACATAGCTTAGGGGTGTGTGTGTGTGTGTGTGTGTGTGTGTGTGTGTGTGTGTGGTGGTGATGCATGATATTTCCCACACAAAGCCAATTGTCCTGGAAGAGGCGCTTCCTTCTGTTCCTGGTCACACAAGCACCTGGAAGTGCCAGACAGGCAGTGCCTCTAATCACTGAAAATCATGGTTTTGTTTGCAGTCTAAATCATGGTTTTGTTTCCACTGATACTTGCTGGTTCGGTGGAAACTCAGTGGGGCCTTTACAAAATGCTCCTGCTCAGAGGAACTCTGCAGATTGAGTCATCGGCTGAACTTACATTCTGTTGGTTCGTGATGTTGTCACAGGGTCTCTGTGGCATTTCTAAATGAGAACCTTCACTGGAGAGAACAATGTTCGTTCATTCTTGGGACTCCTAAGGATACAGTCCCAAGCAGCACCAATAAATGTCAATTATCTTTTAAGTCTACTGCTTTTAAGTATGAAATGTTAGGTAAATTTTGCATGTGTTTATTTTAAACTTCTTGTCATGACCTTGTGTGTCCTATATTTTCCCAATGTGAGAAGCAACGTAAGGGACAATGTACTGGACCCAGGATAGGAATTGTGGGGGCATTTACTTGGTTCTGTAAGTAGGTAACATTGTAAACTTCAGCCACTGTAACTACTGTCTTCCTATTCTTCATTGGTGGAGGGTAGGCTGAAACAATATTTGAATGATGACTTCTAAAATTTTTTTGGCACTTATATTTTAAGATTCATTCTATGATTTTAGACATTCTGTTTATGTTTTCTAAACATATTCTCATGTTTAATTAAACTGAATGTATACTGACTATTGGAAATGAATCTACAAAACATATTTAAAGAGTAAGAGATCTCAAAGTGGATGATGTCATTAGATAAACGATATTCCAGAGGTCAGCCCTGAAGATATTGATGTACCTGGAGACCCCAAAGGGAAATAATAACTTAAAACAGTTCATGAACTTGCTGAAAGACTGACAAGAGGGCTGCTCTCAGGAGGCTGGCTATGGGTATACCTGCTTTAGCAGTTGGGAGGAGGAGTTGGATAAGAAATTGGGAAACTGTAACTTTTTTGGTAATTTAAATTTTGATATAATTTAAATATATATAAAATATATAAAAACATGTTTTTTCCCAAACACTTCAGAATAAGTCAAAGACGTGATTTCATGACACCTTTTCTCTTCAAATACATCAAGGTACATTTCCTAAGAACCAGGGGCATTCTCTTACATGTCTATAGTAAGATGTTCAGAATTGGGAAATTCACAGTGATATACAATACTATTATTTAATCTATACTCTGTATTCAGGTTGTAACAATTGTGCCAATTATTGGCAGTATCTTGAATAGCAGTTTTATTCTTCCAGTCCTGGTTTTAATAAGGTATCATACAAGGCATTTAGTTATTGTGTCTTTTTACTTTCATTTAATCTAGAGCTATCTCTCAACTGTTCACTTTCTTTCTGACTGACATTTTTGAAGAATACTATCCAGTTATTGAACAGAATGTTCCTCACTTTGGGTTTATCTCATGTTTCTCAGGATCATGTTTAGATTATGCATCTTTGGCAAAAATACCACATAAGGTAACATGCCTCAGTGCATCTAACCAGGAGACATGTGAAATTGATTTGTCCCATTATAGGTGAAAATCATTTCATTGCTTGGTTAAGGTGCTTATTTTTTTAAAAATCTTATCATTAAATTAAATATGCTCTGTGGTTAATACTTGCTGATTCTTTGATTCTGACTTTGTCAGAAGAAACACAGCCTCATTGCAACACTGCCACCTGCTGAAAAAAAGGAACAATTTTTTTAGAATTCTTGTGCCCAGACATGGCTTGTATTTTGATGCCTTCCCAAGATTACTTAAAGTTAAACCCATCTCTTTCCAGAGATGGGTTTGGTTAGATGGTGAAGCTTGGCGTGAAAAAAACTTTAGTGAGATTGCCAGATAAAAGAGTAGGGTGTAAAGTAAACCTGCAGAAGATCAGGGCTGTGTGGGTTCCAGTGCTATCTAAGGAGTTCAACCCCTCAGATCACCTTTGACTCTAGCTCTTAATTAAAAAATGGAAAGTCCCAGAGCTGTGTCTGAATCTACCTTACCAGATAGCATCTGACAGTCTACTGACTAGGTAGGAGTAGCAATACTCCTGGGCACCCAGCACTCACTGGCCCTGCTAGAACTACCCAAGATCTCAATGCTTATTTTCTTTTCATCTTTATAACATAGTTCCTTATAAATCTTAACTTGTTCCAGCATTTGCCTCATTGTTTGTCTGGAAATAATAAGAACTGTTTGTCTCGCTCTATAATTTGAGAGAAAGGCTGACATTCCCTCCCACCATGGAAAACACTCTGGAATGATCCTTATCATCTTCCAATCATGTTGGTCACTGGCTAAACAATTTTCTTCAAAGGGATTTTTGATCTTCTCTCTACCAATCAGAAATCTGAATGTGAAAACCGTAGCAGATAAATGGGAAGGCCTGGGTCTAACATGTTCTGTTTAACCACCTGCTTATGCAACATTTCTTAAAGAGTGGAAGGACATGCGATCTACTGGTGACATTCCATTTTTGACCTAGTTATTTTCCTCTTATTATTGGCCATTTTTTGACTATCAAAAATTCAAAATTGGTCTGAAAGTAGAGGAGAAGATGATTCTGGTTGTGTAGTTAAGAGTTGGAAAAGTTAATAGTGTAATTTTGATTACAAAAACAAGAATGTCTGATATGGTCATCTTAGTCTTCTTAATTATATCTGGTGTCTGGACGAATGGAGGGATTAGGTTAGTTGAATGCTTAGACCACAGCTGGGATCCTAGGCACTGCCTTTAACTATGAATAAACCCAAATGGGACTGGGTCACAGGACAGTGAGTAAAATGAGCAGAACCTAAATATCATTCCCCACTAGGAAGGACTGGAAATTTGGAAAACGCTGAACTTGGGAAAAAGTTAAGATAAAGGGGGACAGAATGGCTGTGTACAACTATTTACAGGTCTGATATGGATAAATTTCCAGACTTATCTCTCTTTGACTCAAAAAGTAGAATTAATATTAGTGAATTAAAGTTTCAGAGAGATAGATGTTATTTCATTAAGAGGAATAAAATAAATTTCTAGTGGTTGGAAGTATCTAAGGATGAATTGAAATGCTCTGGGGAGTGGAGTTGCAGGAAAAGTATGTGTGACCAGACTATATGACCCATTTACACTGAGGTCTTATGATTTAAAGATACTTTTGGCATTTAATCCATGGATTGATCCAATCTATGGTCAACTTTTAAATTTTTAAATTAAATAAAGTAAATAAACACAAATCGATTAGATTCTTTCATCCAAATCCGTCTAGTGTCATGCAATTGACATTTGATTTATTTGTCCTAAAAGTTATGGAACAAGTGGGAAAAGCATATTTGTAAACAAAATGAAATCTTTTAAGGGCAACTTTTGTAAAAAGAATTTGAGACTAATTAAATATTATAGGTCTACTAAATGCTTAAACTTAATTACTGTGAGATCAAGTTTAATTACTTCTAGAAAAATCCTCTATCTTCATAAATTATATTTATTATAAATTATATAAATTATATTGTATTTAGTATTCATAAAGTTAGGCTCTCTGAATTAGCTCTTACTTTGTAGCACATGGAAAAATCCACAAGGAGAAAAAAAAATTTGTTTTTAAACATTTTGGAGTGCTATTAGATGATACCATATGAAATTATTTAACCATTTTTAATTAGATTTTTATTGAAAAATTGTAGGTTTACATGCAATTGTGAGAAATAATACAGAAAGAGCTTACACATCCTTTACCCAGTTTCTCCCCATGGTTACATCTTGCAACATTACAGTATATTTTTGATCTATGAAATGGCAATTTTATATGGTTCAACCTAACACATTATGGATGAATGCCAAAAACCACAAGTTTGGTTGAATTAGGCTATATGAATACATCCTAAGTTCATTAAGTACTGAAGTAACTCTGACAACATTGAAACATGGGCCATTACAGTAGTAAGGCATGTGGGTTTAGATTGTGGGAGAGGAGAGGTTTCAAGGGAGACTCTAGCAGGACTGGTGGTTGAATTTTTAAAATGCTGTTGAGGGATCAGAAAACTGAACATTGAGAAATAGACGTGATGCCCTAGGAGGGAGACAGAGCAGTGGCACAAACACAACTCAAAAGTCAGAGAGAGCAAGGGGGTGTGAAGAAGCAGAGGCACCCTGGAGTGGTGCCAGGTTAGAAAAAATGTTCAATTTGTAGGTTGAAAGGAAGATACTGAGAGAAAGAAGTTGCAGTTGCAAGAGAAGATGGAGGGCATGTAGCTCGGAGAATCAATAGGAGATCCACCCAAGAAAAAAGAAAAATCATTTTCCCTCCTTGAATGAAGAGAAGAGAAAGGGTAAGATGATTTCAGCATTTTATGTAAATAGGTGAGAGTGCAATGTAAGAGTCACTAGTTTTCAAATGTTTAAAAAATAGTGCAATTATTTGTCTTTATCTACACTATATCAGGTATACAAGAGGTGAGATCAAGGACATGAGGGTTGAAATGAGGGTAAGGTCCATCTTCAGCTTCTCCTGGCTTGAAGTAACCCCAGTTTCGCTTTCAAAAGCAAAGTCCAGAGGTTTCACAAATGCATTAGAAAACTAATGAAATCCATGAGAAAATGAAATGGGTGAAACTGTCCAACTTTTTAGGTCCTAGTTTTTATTTTATTCAGCTACAAATTTAACTCTCACAGTTTACTGATGTTTGAAAAATAAACTGCAAGATTGCTAAGGGTTTCATTAATTTCAAAGAGACCAAAAGCTACAGAGTGAACTGTAACAGGAATAAATGGGTCATGTGAACACAATCATGATGACAGGGATTGGTCCTATCAATCCAGAATGGAAATGATCTAGCCCCTAGCAAACACCCAAGAGCGTTCAGTTGGTTGTGAACACATCTTGAGCCAAAAATATGATAAACTGCTCCAACATAAATGTATTTCTAGTGTAAATTAGTAAAGACCTAATATTCAGGTCCATAAATAAGAATGCCCCAATATATGGACTGGATAACCATACCTGGAGCAGTACCTCCATTGTGAGCCTCATATTTAGGAAAGACAGATACAAAGTAAAAGAATGTGCAGATGAGGAAGAACAGAGCAGGAATGGCCACCAAGAGTTAATTTGCTATAAATATTTATTCAAGGAAAGAAATGGGAGAGACAGAATGAGAAGAGGAAAAAGGAGGTCAAGAGAGAGAGAAAGAATGAAGAAAGCACATAAAGTGGTGGCATGTGGTTATGATTTAGAGATTTTTTTTTTTTCAGAAACAGGAATGAATAGGCTTAACATGAGATAAGGGAATTTGTGAAAGGGGGTTAGAATATGGAGAGGAGAAGCAGAAGATCTGGTTTGTAATGGCCCCACCACTGTAAATGTCATTGAGATACAACCCATAATTTGTGGTTGTCAAGGTTTAAAGCTTTAACTCCTGCCAGTAACCCAGATGCTTAAGTAAGAATTCTAGTACTCTGAACTCCAGTTCTGTATCCCCACCCCAAATTCCCTTGGGTGTTACACACATGTGAGAGTTCCAGCATAAATATTTATAGGGTAAAGGACCTCAGGAAACACAATCCATGTTTTCCAAATGATATTCCACAGAACCAGCCAACCCCCTTGCCTCCCTCTTCCCCTGCTTCTCCTTCCCTCTCTCTCTTCTTCCCTCTCAACTTTCCTCCCTCATTCCCTCCCTCTCTTTCAGAATTTCTCACTTCATTCTTCCCTTTCTTCTTCTTCCCTTCTCTGCCTTCTCCCCACCAATCTCTCCCTTTCTCACCTGTTTTCTTTCCTTCTTTCAACACATGCTTACTGAGCACCACTATCTTCCACATACTTCAACTCCAATATTGGACACAGATATGGCCTCTGCCCTCATGGAGCTTACAATCAAACAACTGTCATTTTCATGAATAATACATTATATTTCCTTTATTATTATAGAAGTTGAACATTTAGTTTCATATATGTGGTGGGTATGACAGTCGTGGACCTTTCAATCCAGGTATGAAAACCAACTTTATATATATCTGAACTTAATTTAGTTCTCTAGTCTCTATTGCCTAGTGAAAGAATTTGATCTATTTATTTTCAGCATTAAAAATCAGTCTAATCCTAGAATTTCTTACTCCAATTCAGTAATGTAAACATCCACCTTGTTCAAGATTCTCTCTATTCAGGGCTTAGCCTCTTCCTCTTCCTTTCTGTAGCAGTATCTAGGATTCTGGGAGATTAAACACTATGTCCTCAGGACTGTGGCTGGGGTGAGGAGGGATGCAAGGTCTGGGACTCTCTTGGGGCCATGCTGAGCTTTGCAGTGATACAGGTCACCTCATCAGCTCCCTTAGTGGGATGCCCTGCTTCCCACTGCCACATCCATCTCCATGTGCCCCTCATATTGGTGTTAGTGATTTTCTAATTCCCTGAAATTCTCAAAGAATGCTCACTTGACTCATTTACTAATTTTATTGTTCTTTGATTCACTAAATTCAACATATATCTATGAATTATTTTCTTTTCATTTTATTTGACTATTTATCCCCTCTTGCTTCTTAGATTCTACTTTCATGTCACTTGACTTCTTTACTTTTTATTAATAAAAGACATTTCAGGCTATAAATTTTATTCCGAGTACAATATTTACCACACAGCATGAATTGAAATCTATTGTTTTTCAACCATTATTATTTCTGAGGAGATTACAATTGAATTTTTAATTCCTTTTTCAACCCTTGCATTAATTCAGATATTTTATTTTTTAATTTCCAAGGGATTGATTTTATAGTTGTCATTAATGTTTTATCAGTGTCGTGTTGGTTGCATTTATAACCATGTGCTTATAAGATCTCTACTTTTAGGAATATATAAAGATTCTTCATGGAAGTTTTATAATTTTATATTACAAATATATACCCCATCTATACATGTTTATTGTAAATTTTACCTCCTAAACACATCCCAACTCAACTATTTCCTACTACATACATCTTACAACCACAGAACTCCATGATCAGAGCAGAGAGTGTCTTCTGTTCCCAGGGTTAGAGTTTGCTGGAATCCCATATTAAATAGAATAGTGGCTATCATTTGCAAAAGTTACAGTTGGGCATGCCTTCCACCCCACTGCCTTAGCATCCCCAGCCAATGTAGATTCTGCAGTGTCATGGGGGTCTAACAGGGTTAGTATTTGGGGGTCTAACAGGGTTAGTATTTTTCCTTTTGTAATCTTTTATCTCAAACCTCAACCAAGAGGTAAAATTATTAAGATATTGTTGACATTCCATCTTTCTATTAGTTTGCATTTGTGTAATAGGTCATTTTGTTTTCAACAATTCTATGCTATTTTGTGGAAAGCATTGTTTTTATAGACAGTAAAGTTGATTAGAGCAGTTTTTAAATCCAAACTGAGAAATTATTATATTAATAGAGGTATTTAACCAGTTTGGCCTATTGTCTAATTAATAATCTGGTCTTTGTCATTTAATTTATAATCTCTTTGCAATGTTTCTTTAATGAATCCATTGTTTTCTCTTTCTCTCTGTTTTCTCTCTTACTAGATGGAATATAATCTCTTTGCTTTCCACTATCAAGTTTCCCAACTTTTATGCATCTGTCTCCATAGATTCTATCATCTCTTTGATCATTGCATTGTCACAAAATGTACCATCTGCCAGCTTCTTCTACACAAGAATATAGAGACCCCAGACATGCTGCATTTCTTAGTCTTCCTTGGCTATAGTCACTGTCTCCACTTCTGCACTCCTATTCCCTTACTGATCCATAACATTTAGAGTTTCTTCCCCAACACTTCAGTGAAACAAACTTTGTTATGGACATCAGTGACTTGCATCTTGCCAAGCCAAAGACATGTTTCCGTTCTCATTGCAATGACTTCTTAGCTGCATTTGATATGGTTAACTGCTAACTTTCTCTGAAAGAATTCATAGTGCTACTACTATCTAGTTTTTTAATCCTCTCCTCATTGTCTTACCTCCTTTTATTTATTTATTTATTTATTTATTCATTATTTATTTATTTATTTATTTATTTATTTTTTCAGTCTACTCCTCTGGTCATATTGTTAAATTTGTATACTCAAAGTGCTGCCTTTGGTCCTCCGCTCTTTTTATGTTCTATCCCTACATGATCTTACCTAGTACCATGGCTTTAAAGACCATCATCTGTATGTTGATGACTACCAAAGCATTATTTCTAGCTTCAATCTCCTCGAACCCCAAACTTATACTTAACATCTCCATTTGAATGTCTAAGAGGCATATCAAATCCAACATTTTTCAAACATAGCTCTGGATTCTATACTCCTAAATGCTCCTCTGAAGTGTTTCTCATCTCATTAAATGGTGCCATCTTCAATACAGGTAAGAGTTATTCTTCATTCCTCTAATTCACTAAAAAACAAAGAACAAAAATATACACCTAATTCATCCATAAGTCCTGTTTGCTCAACACCCAAAATACATTCCAAAGCTGACCAATTCTCTTCATTTCCACTGTTGTAAATGAAGCTCAATCTACCACCATTTCTTGTTGAGTTACTGCTAGAGGGTCTTAGTTGATTAATTTTACTCAGCCAATACTCACCAAGTTCTTACTATGTGCCAGATATTTTATAGGTATTGAGAAACATCAGTGGAGAAAATACAAAATATCTTTGCCCTAATGAAGCTTACATTCTAATGAATAGTGACTGAAAATAAAGAAAATTTTGTGTATGTGGATGCATGTGCACTCACATGCATTAGATGGAGGTGATAAGTGCTATGTAGAAAAAAAATAAAGAAAAAAGCATAAAGAGGAGGCTTGAGGAAGTTATACCTTTAAGTAAAGTGATCAGAAAGACATCACTTAGAAAAAGACATTTGTGCAAAAATACAGTGGAGGTAAAGGAGTAAGACATGGGGAACCCGGAGACAGTATGTGTGAACATCTTACGAAATGATGTTAAGCATGCTGGAGAAATCACAAGAAAGTCCATTTGGTGGGTAGAGTAGAATAAGTAGAGTGGTGAGTAGTGTGTCAGGAGGTCAAGATAGTCAGGGACAGAGGGACAAATCATACAGGAACATAAAGACCATGGAAAGGACTTGAGCAAATTGTAGACTGAGTCACAAGAAGTGTTTTGTTTTGCTTGGCTTTCTTAAAATAAACTTAAATTTTAGAATAGGTTTAGATGTACGGAAGTGTTGTAAAGATGGTTCAGAGAGCTCTCATAAAATGTTCACCCAGTTTTCCCTATTGTTAACATGTTACTTTACCATGGTATATTTGTCACAACTAATGAACCAATATTGATATACTATTACTAACTAAACTCCACACTTAATTTAAATTTCATTATTTTTTTCCTAATGTCCTTTTTCTGTCCCTGGATTCCATCCAAGACACCATATTACATTTAGTTATCATACGTCCTTAGTTTCCTCTGCACTGTCATAGTTTCTCAGACTTTCCTTTTTGATGATAGTTCTGAGGTACACTGATCAGAATTTTGTGTACTATCCTTCAATCTGGATTCGTCTGATGTTTTCTTATGATTAGGCAGGTTATTCCTCATGGTTAGCCTTGGGTCTGGAGGAAGGAATATTGACCACAAAATATATAAAAATGGAATACCACAAATAATAGCAAAACCATCCTTGAGAAAATATAAGGTGTATTTCCAGAAAAAATTAAAGAGTAAATCTAAGAAAGTATTATGAAATACTTAAAAACAAAACCATTGGTAAGCTATACATATATAGCACTGCGAGCTATACTTAAAGAAAAAATTCATAATAAATGAATTAGTGTTTCAAATTCAAAAGCAGAAAAAATGAACAACAGAAAAATCTAATTTAAATAAAAAAGAAAAAATAAAAAAGAAATTAAATAACAAATAAATAAAAAGTAGAGTTTATTGATAAGAACAAATAAATGATCAATAAAACAGAAAGAGGAAACATATAAATAATATTAGAAAAAAATAATAAAACACAAATATGTGCAAAGGTATTTTTAAATTTGTAAGGGTCGATATAAACAACTTTATACCAATAAATTAAAAACCCATGAAATAGACAATTTTGTCAAAACATTTAAATGTCCATATTGGTCTTAGTGGAACACTACCAAGAAGGCTCATGACCATAAAAAAAAAGTAATAATAAACTTAAAATGGTGGTTCATGCTATGTTATCCCCAAAGACATCAGGCTCAAATGATTTTACTAGCAACTGTTAGCAGAAATTCAAGAAAAATACATTTCCCACTATACCTTAACTGTTTCTGAAAAATAGTTTTTTAAAGTGAAACTGCACAAGTCACTTTATAAGGATTAAAGAATACGCTTAAGAAAACTAGAAAAGAAATACAGAAAAATTTATGCCTTTGTTTCAAAACTATAAGTACAATATCAGCAAAAATCATTTTCTTTCTTGTTTCACTTCAGGGAAATACTGACTTATAACTTTATGCTTAATGCAGTTGAAGAGGGGCTCTGATTTTAAATGCACAGTAAGCCAATATAGCACTCCACTGACTCCTACACTGGCCTGCAGTTATAATTGTTTAAAAAGTGAACATTAAGGTAACATTCCTTCTAAATGTTGGGAGATATGTTTCAGAAGAAAATAACATTTATTAATTTTTGCTTGGCAGAATTCCAGGTTAACTCTTTAGATTACATTTTGTTGGGAGAAGCAAAGTAAGACTCCATCTTTGTTTTCTTTACTCTAACTCGCCATCAATGTGTCTCAATTTGCCACCACTGATTTGATGCAACTTCTTTATCATAAAATAAATTCCTATCTACACTTACATCCATTTGTTAACTCAATTCCATTTCATGGATATGATCCCTGTTCTTATCTCATTACTCCGTCTTGTCAGGGTAGAATTTTTCAGCCGACTATAGCAGTACATTTTTTTCCTCACAAAACAAGTTATCAAGAAGAGGTAGAGAATTGCTGGCACTCTTCCTTGAAGTCATTTCTGTCATGGCTGAATTCTCCGATGCTTTTGGCCTTTTGTAACATGGCAACAAGATGGCCATTGTGTTCTTGTTCAACACAAGAAGAGGGAAGACGGACAGGACAGCAACTGCAGGCTCTGACCTCATCACAGTAGCCAAAATGGGATCATGTGGCTATTTCCATTTCAAGGGACACTTAGGTAACTCTACACTTTATGGTAGCTCTCTATATTTCATTGCAGGAGAGAAAGGTGTAGGGATGGCATTTCTCATTTCATATTTACATATTTCTTTGTTATCTTTAGTAATTCCTTTACTTTTCTATTACCTTATTTTTTTCCTTTTTCTTTTCTTTTTTTTTCAGAGTTAAAGTGAACTTTTATCTGAGTACAGAAATGACTTTGTCCTAGAGATTTAAAAAAAAATCGTGTGATTATTTTCTAGATATTTCTCTTTCACTCAATGTGTATAAGAGGTTATTTTTTAGATTTCCAAGTAGATTTAAATATTTTTAAATTTATTTTTCATTTTATTGCATTGTGGGATATAGTTTTGTTATTCAGGCTTTCAGCATTGATTGAGGGATTTTGGGTGGCCTAATTATGGTCATTTTAAAAGTTTTTACTGATGTATTAAAACCTTCATTTCTCTTTTTTCAAGTAGAGAGTTTGATAGGTTATACCTCTTGGCTCAAATGCTTATAATAAGTAGCATATTAATGAATCATAGTCCTGAATATGAGGCTAAAACCATAAAGCTTCAGGAGGAAAATATTGGGGAATGAGGTGTGCAGAGATTTCTTGGAACGGATGCAAATGCATTAACCATAAAATAACACAAATTGGCAAGTTCGACTTTATCAAAATTAAATATTATTGGTCACCAAAAGATACCTTTACCAAAGTAAAAGGCAAGCCACAAACTGGGAAAAGTATTCTCAATACATATATTTGACAAAGAACTTTTTCTAGACTATATAAAGAAATAAAAATTAATAAGCAAGACAAACGGTTCAATTTTTAATTAAAAGGCAAGTCTACAGCAGATTCATTACCAAAAAAAAATATCAAAATGGTCAATAAACCCACAAAAAGGCGTTCAATTATCATTACTCATCAGGGAGATGCAAATTAAAACACATTGAGATAATATCACATCCACTAAAAAAACAAATAATACCACATATTTGCAAGGATGTAGAACAACCAGAACTCTCATAGGCTGATTTTTGGACATTTAAAATGGAGCAAAAGCTTTAGAACATTGTTTAGCAATGTCTAACAAAGATAAATACACTTACTTTAAGAATCAGCCATTCACTCCTAGCTATACATCGAAGAAAAATAAAATATATATATGTTCACAAAAAGATTTGCACAAAATATATATATGTTCACAAAAAGATTTGCACAAAACAGTCTATTATATTCATACAATGATGAGTAAATGAAGAAAGACACAAAAGACTACATATTGTGTAATTTTATATATATGAAATTGAGTAGCGGTCAAAACTATTTTATGGTGATAGAGGTCAGAATATAGTTACCTTGGAGATCAACCGGTAAGGAAATTTCTGGGAGGTGGATATGTCTGTATGTTTCTCAACCTGTGTGGAGGTTACATGAGCATATACATAAGTAAAATTTCATATGTATTTTACTGTATGTAAACTATACCTCAATTTATTTTTTTAAAAATCTTAGATCCTCCGTCCTTTCTTATGGTTTATCTGCTTGATGTGCCAAGAGCTAAGAAAGGTATGTTTAAGATTCTTATTATTGGCTTAAAGTTTTGTTTCTTTCATTTCTCTTTGTGACTCTGTAGCTTTTACTATATTTTTATGTCAAGTTACTTGTTGCCTAGAAATTTCTAATAGTTTTCACTGTAGAGGACTATCACCATCATGATTATAAAGCAAGTCTTTTACTTCAATTTAGATAATTTTTTCTCCTCAGTTTACCTGATATTAATTTCTTGAGCTTTGCTTTCTTTTTACTTTCAGTTTTACATGGTTATATCTTTTCTTTAAAAAAAAATAAAGTTGTGGTAAAAGAAACTACCAAATTTATTATTTTAACCATTTTTCAGTGTACAGTTTAGTGGCATTAAGTATTATTTACATTATCACCACCATCTATCTCCAGAACTCTTTCATCTTGCAATACTGAATTCTATATGCATTAAACAATAACTCCATATTCCACCTTCTCTAAGGCCCCTGCCTCTATAAATTTGATTACTCTAGATACTTCATATAAATGGAATTATACAGTTTTTGTCCTTTTGTGACTGGCTTATTTCACTTAGCATTACGTCCTCTTGTTTCATCCATGTTGTAGCATATGCCAACATTTCTTTACTTTTTAAGACTGAATAATATTCCATTGTATATACACATTTTGCTTATCCATCTGTAGACATTTGGATTGCTTCTGCTTTTTGGCTATTTTGAATAATGCTGCTATAAATACGGGTGTACAAATATCTCTTATGTGTCTCTGTTTTCAATTCTTTTGAGTTTATACCCTACCCAGAAATGGCAATACTAGATCACATGATAATCCTATTTTTAATTTTTTGATGAACTGCTATACTATTTTCATAGAGGCTGCACCACTTTACATTTCTACCAAAAATGTACAAAGTTCCAATTTTTTTCCACATCCTCACAAATACTTGTTCTTTTCTGTTTATCTGATAGTAGCCATCTTAATGGGTTTGAGATGGTATCTCATTGTGGTTTTGGTTGGCATTTCCCTAATGATTAGTGATGCTGAGCATCTTTTCATGTGCTTATTGGTCATTTTTATATCTTCTTTGAAGTATCTATTCAAGTTCTTTGTCCACTTGTTGTTGAGTTGTAGATGTTCTTTATGTACTCTGGATATACACCCCTTATCATAGATATGATTTTTATATGCTTTTCTCATTTCATGGGTTACCTTTTTACTCCATTCGTTGTGTGCTTTGATGCACAGTTTAATTTTGATGTAGTCTTATCTGTCTGTCTATCTATCTATCTATCTATCTATCTATCTATCTATCTATCATCTATTTTTGTTGCTTTTGCTTTTGGTATCATATCTAAGAAACCATTGTGAAGTTAAATGTTATAAAAATTTTCATCTTATGTTTTCTTCTAAGAGTTTTATAGTTATATGTTTTACATTTAGATCCTTGCCAACTTCTCTAATCATTTAGTTTCAGACGTATTTGAATTTGCTTTTGGATTCAACTTTAGAGTATTTTTTTGTTTAAATGGATTTTTTTTGAGGTTTACTAGCATAAAAGACATGTTAAGTTTTACTTATGTTACCTAATTTTATTTTTATTTTTTGTATTTTTCCATTGCCTTGATCATTCTGCCCTTTTCTCACCTCTTGCACAGTGGAGGCACATAATAAATCATAAAAAATGAGCAATGATGACCATTATGATTCTGCTTAACATATTTGATGAGGGCATTCTGTTGCCTTTATATTCGAATAATATAATAAAATCTTTGCTAGATTTCTTTGGCTGAATTTTATTTCTCCTCAAAGATAATATATTATTACAATATCTTGTGGCATAAACTATTTCTAGAAATTAATGAGCTCAAACTGGAAGCCTTTTCTTTACAGATAATCTTCTTCACTGTTTATATGACTGTCATATTCTTTCTATGTTTCTCAAGCTCCAGTAACTTTTCAATCCATATCTTGATATTGATTTTTCTTTATAAATTTTTCATCAATAGATTTTTTAAGTAGTTATAATAATTATTTATGGAAGAGGCATTATGACAGGAAGTAAGGATAAAATAAAGCAGAGAAAAGGCATTCCCTACCTTTGTGGAGTTCATAGACAAGTGGGAAAGGCAGATATTTATTAAATTACCACACAAATAAATGTAATATGACCACTTAGAGCTATAATAGGAAGATGATATAGGAAGAGTTTATTCCCATTCTCTTTTCTCTAGTATTCTCAGATACCAGAGAAAAGAGAATGGGAATAAACTCTTTGAAGCAGAGAAGCAGGGGATATGTGGGAATTTAGATTACAGCAATTCCATAGGTAAAGACCCCCAAGCAGGAAGTAGGGTGGCTTCTATAGGGAAGTAAAAACTTTATTGTAACAAGAGTATCTAGAGATTCAGACAAAAGTTAGGCCACTCATGGTCCTTTTGATCATCTTAATGATTTGAGCAATTAAATACTTCTGAATAGTTCAAAACCTGTTGACAAATGGTCAGATTTATCTTTTGAGAAGACCATTGTGATCACATTGCAAAAAAAAAAAACCAGATCGGAAAGGGTGTGAATGGCTATGGGTTTAAATGGAGGTAGTATAGATAGATGGCTGTGTAAGTAGATCAACTTGAAACATAGAAAATGAAATTGAGAGAAGTCGGTGCTGAGATGACAAAGAAAAAAAAAACTCTCAAAAGTGGTGCCATTTAGGGAGATAGGAACACTGAAAGAAGATCAGTTTCAGGGAATAAGAGATTATGAGTTTGGTTTTAAACATGTTGAGTTTCATCCATTTATTATTCAATCATTCAACCAAAATGTACTGATTGTCTGCTATGTATCAGGCATTGTTGCATACTGGGGATTCAACAATACATATTTTGATGAGCATGTTTGCAGTGTTTTTATGACATCCAAGAGTAGTCAGGTAGTCATATGTCCATATGTGGTCTGGAACTCAGGATATAAGTCTGAAGTCCCTATACATTTGTGTCATTTGCATATAAGTGATAATTTAAGCAGGGCCAAAGATGAGATGATCTAAGTCTTGGATTCTAAGGTGAGAGCATTGAGTAAGAGTGGGAAAATCAAGGAGTTTCTGGGACTACACCTTGAGGAACATTAACTCTCAAATTGGGGTTTAAGAGGGATACATGGTGTATAAACCAGAGAAGAATTGACAAAGAAGTAGGAGGAAAACAGGAAAAAAAATGTATGATCCAGAGTGAATGGCAATAGGATACAGAGGTTAGCAGTATTGAATTTGGTCAAGAAGTTAAGTCAAGCCAGAAGCCCAAGTTCAAATCCTATCTACCACTTATTAGCTAAATAACCTCGGACAGATCACTCTCTGTGAGTCTTATGAGTAATGGGACAATGTAGGACCTTCCTTGTAGAGTGTGGTTGAGGACTGAATAAAATAATATATGAAAAGTACTTAAAACAATGTCTGGCTTTAAAGTGCTTAATAAATGTTAGCTGTTAGTGCAAGCTATGTGTTGGGTCACAGGAGGTTTCAAAGTTTTTTCTTCCCTTCTTTCCTCTTCCCTTTCTTTTTCTACTTCTCTGTCTTCTTCCTCACCACGTTCCTCCCTCTTTCTTTGCTCTTCCTCCTTCTTTCTCTTCTCTTCCCTATTCCTTCTCTTTCTCTTCTTTGAACTTCTTTTTAAAGACAGACTTGAGCGTTAGCTTCTATATGTTGTATTTTTAATTATTTTAGAAAATCTGACCCATTTTGTATTGGGACAGATTATCTAGGAAATGCTGATGATTCTACAAACACACCCTCCCCGCCCTCGCACATGTACACACACATAATAAAGTAGACACATTTTCCAACAGAGAGACTGTAAGCTAATAAAAGGTATAAGCAAACAGGCAAAGGAAATTTGATAATAAAACACAGGTTTTTAAAAAAATAACTTTGATGCTATAATGGTTACTTCTGAAGCAAACCTTTTTTTTCTGAAAAACATTTATCTTCTGTATAGAAAAATGAAAAATGCAAGCTGCTTCTCATAGTAAGCTAAGAGTTGTATGCTGTCTTTTCTTGCAGCCAATTTGAAATTCTTGTTTTGTGATCATTTTATTTCTACTCCCTGACAGTTTAATATAGTATGTAAATATATATTCATATAAATATATATGTATGTATTTCTACTGCTACTTTATTCACTTAACAAATGTTTCTTAAGCTGGCACCTTACAGAGGACTTATGAGACTAAGGAGAGTAAGTTGCAGACAAGTGCTTTTCCTGGAGGACATGGCTGCTGGGGGAAAGGATGTGTGAGCAGAGCCGTACAAAGCCATGAGATGAGCATTTCATATACAGCTTCAGCTGTACAGCAGCTGTGGAGGGTATCGCGTCTCTCTGGAAAAGCAGGGGGAGGCTGGGCAGATGGTGCTTTTAGATCCAGGTCTTTCAGGGTGAGTTCTCAAGCTGGAAAGAGACAATGAACATGCTGGGCACCTGAAACAGCATGTGCACATACTCAGATGCACAAAGGGAAATGGGAATTTGGGGAACCATGAGAGGATTTATACAGCCAGGAAGTACTACTCCTGAGGGGGAGGGAGTTATACTAAACCTCAATCAATCTTAAAAATTATTTCTCTCTGAACATTTTGTGATGTTTTGTGATCATTTTATTTCTACTCCCTGACAGTTTAATTTTCTTGGATACATTTTCACTCTAATGCATATTTAGGTAAAATGCCAATATAAGTTTATTTAATAATCATATATTCGCTGCAAGTCAGAGCAGGGTTTACGAACACTTTTATAAGATAAGGAGAACCTTCCTGGGTTCTTCAAAATACTAAACCTGTTTTGCACAAGACCATTTATAAATTCACCCCAGCTATTCCATTGCTAAAGCGATGTTGAAACTCTCTAACATAAACAATTGTTTGATAAAATTTTAGAGTAGAAAGTTATTAAGCTTGAAAAACAATAACAAGTTACAAGAACTTATGATGAAATTAGTGTGTTTTGTTTTGTTTTGTTGTTTTGTTTTGTTTTAAGGATGAGGGAAATTGGCTTAGTAGCCAAAAGAGTTTTAAAAAGGTATTGCACACTGCATTGTGATTTCCATTGATTCCCTCTCAGGGTTAGTCCTCCCAATAGTTTAAAACTGGAAAGACCTTATTTTTAGTGCACTAAAAGGGCTCTGGCTTGGTTTTCATTGAGTCAGGAGTGACATTACTGACTACTTTGCAGAGTTCTCTGGAGAAAGACTGAGTTGAAGTGACTTTGCATGCTTTATGCTGCCTGACAAATGTCAAGTGAGAGAGAGCACTGAATGAAAGTTCATAGCTATGCCATTCTCTATAATTGAAAATGCTCTGTAAAAAAATAAAATATGTCAACAGTTCTTTCTGCCTGCCTTGCATCCTGGAGAGCTGTGTACATTTTAAGATTTCTCTGCAACTTAAAAGAATTATAGCCACAGAGATTGTGAGGGGAGCAGCTGGTTTGCAAAGCTGCTTTGGGTAAACCTGTCAGAGCTCATGAGTAAACAGAATCTAAATACAGATGCTGCATATAGGGGAAATCAATTGCTTTTTCTACAAAATAAAAGGAAGGATTTTGCTCAGGGCAATGTGACGATGACTTGCAACTGTTCTACATTAACTACAACTTTCTTCTTGCTTTCTCACCGCCCGATTTTCTTTTATTCTACAGCAAACAGTTGAGGTTGTGCATTGTGTTCTGGGAATATCTAAACTGGAAATAATTAAAATATATATTTCATTTATAGTGGGCCTTATGTGAGGAGAAGTAAAGACTGCCACAGCTTCCTGAGTATATGAGTTAATGATGTGTTCTGCATTTTCTTAATTTTCCACATTTTAACTGCCTCTGTTCCTTATTTGGGAGCAGGGAACGTTGAGAGGCATGGGATACAGATTCACTTGAGCAGAACCTTATAGCTCTCATGAAAACAAGGGGATAACATGGAGAAGGTCAGGTTAAACACATCACTTCTTGACATTATTTTCCTCCAGTTTCTCCTTTCAATGTCAGAGTTAGCATATTATTAAGGAAAAGTTGCAAAGTAGAGATTGGTTTAAAGTCACTGTAGCATTCCATTAGGGTGTGTATTTAGAATATCATGAATAAGTTGATTTTCAAAATGAAGTTCCAAAAATAATTATTAAAAAAGGAAAATACGGACTCACTACAGAAAAAAAACTCACAACTGTGTGTGTGTGTTGTAAGTGCATTAGATACATATCAAAATCAGAATGAAGTCATTGGTAACATAAAGATAAATGCCCATTTTTCTGAATTAATTTGAACATCATTTTAATGGAGACTAAGCTAGCATAAACAAAGCCAGAAACGGATACAAAGGTTAAAATGATTGGAGCTTGTTTGTATGACTGTGTTGCATGACTGAAGCTTAAAAAGGAAAAAGTGTCTTACACTGAGTCACAACTGTGCTTTTGGTCATGGTTAACTATAAAGGGAAGAAATATGAGAGTCATTCCCAAAATGTTTGGCAATAGAAATTCTGTGGGTGATATACAAGAGATCAGGATGCATTTTCCAACTTGCAAAAAAATATTATTTTTGGAGGCTTGACTCAAAGTGATAGCAAAAGTCAGTGAATTGAAAAATAAAACATAAAGGGCATGAAATATTTTATCCAAGATAATCCCATTAGAAAGTCAGTGACAGGATGAAAAAGCATCTTCCTCAATAGCAACCCACAACCTCTGGCTCAGAGCCAGGATGTGAGAGAAGAATGCAAACATGCTCTTCCAAATTGCTTGGCATTCTGGTAGTAGACAATAGATTTCTCTGAAATTACATCCTAACATCTTGCAATCAGGTCATTATGAATGTCCGTCTTGTTGAATGAAATCTGAATTTTTTAAGACCAGTCAGAAAAATAGAGATAATTTCTGGTGGTTTGGAAAAGATGAAGAGGAACAATGCAGAGAGAGATGACTTAAGTTCTGTCTTAGGTTGAAATACCTGCAGAAAGAGATTCTGAGACAAGGATTTAGGTACAAGCAGTTTATTGGGAAGTGATCCCAGGAAGCACTGTGAGGAAGTAGGGAGGAGAGACAAGGAAGGGAGGGGAAGAAGCCGACAGAACACTTTACTGTGGGATGCAAACCTGCAGGACACCTCTGGGAAAGTGTCATAAGTCAGGGAGAATAAACGTCACCTCTCAGGCTCCCCAGCCTGCTGCTTCCTTGGCTAACAAGTGTTGGCATAGGGCAATATGAAGTCGCTTCTTTAAATGATGAGAGCCGCCATGCACATCATGAGCAAAATGCCCATGGCTGGCTCTGGTTGGGAAGCTTAGTTTGATTTACCACATTGGAATGAGGCTAAGACACAATTCGAACCTTAACGTGAAAATGTCATGACTTTTCCATCACATAGGAGCAGACTGCTGTACCCCAAACCTGGCCTCTTTATTTTTTAGTCCTGTGCTCTATATTGCTTTTAAGAGATGCTAGGCAAGGTCATAGAACAAGTGTGTAAAACATTAACATATCTAATAAAATAGGTTTACATCATGTATGATACATGCTTCACTAATGGTAAATTAATCATCAGCTTTATTAAAAGCTCATTTTTATTATCTTATCACCACAAACAATTCTTTATAATGTGCTTTATCCAGGCTTCCTTACTAGGAAAAAAGAATGGCTAGTAAGTACATCATCAGAAGTGAGAGTGCCTCTTGCATCCCCAGATTCATCCTGTGCTATCTCCCTCTTTATCCTTAAAGTTTTGTGAACTTCTTGTCATCAACAAACAACTGAAATCCAAACATATGTTAGTGTTACTCTGAGGACAAAATAATGATGTGATCCCTAATAAAAAGGGGTCTGCATAATATCATAGCTCCTTAAGTTTAGAAAACGTACCCCGTGCTTGGAAAAATGGAGAGAATCACTTTGCTCTTTCAGATTAACTGGCATCCCCATAACCTTCAAACACATTAGTGTTTCTAAATATATTATTAAAAGATTATAAGACTCCCTTGGTGAAAGTTGAGTGTGGGTTCTCAATGTAAGAAGTCTATACTTAGGAAGGATTAAAACAGTAAGAAGTAATAATCACCCTCTTGGTAGTCTATGTGAGCTTGTCAACAGATTGCTTTCACTTCAACTCTTGATTTTTAATTATTTTTTTCTCTGGACAAAGCATATAAGATTGGAATCTTTCCTCTTTGCCTCAGCACCATGAATTGTATATACTTGCTAAATGGGTGATGGGGACTTGGTGCTATCTTTCTACTAAAAGAGTGAGTCACTGTGGTCCTTAGTAGCAGGCAGAAAAAAGGAGGGGTTATTTTCTTCATAAGTGAGCCAAGGATTTGTTTTGATTTATGCCCTATTCATGATGAGGACTTAACACAGCTATAAAATTGAGGAAGTGTTATTTGTTTTAATTCCTAAACTTATTTATGATTCAGCAATGTGACTGGTCACACTGTGCATAGATTTCAGAATTTTTTGGCACTCCACGTTCACCAGTGGTTTGTACCCCTGTTATGAAGTGTGTTAACCTTCCTCTGCTTTCCAATTCGTATTGAAGCCCTAACCCCTAATGTGATTGTATTTGGAGATGGGCCTTTAAGGAGGTAATTAAGGTTAAATGAGGTCATAAAGGTAGGGCCCTAATCCCCATAAAACTGGTGTCCTTATAATAAGAGGAAGACAGAGATCTCTCTCTCTCTCAGCATGTGCCAGAGGAAAGGCCATGTGAGAACAGAGAGAGAAAGTGGCCTTCTACAAGCCAGAAAGAAAAGCCTCACCAGATACCAAACCTGACAGCAACTTGATCTTGAAATTTTAGCCTCTCAGAACTATGAAAAAATTAACTTTTCTTGTTCAAACCACTCAGTCTGTGGCATTTTGTTATGGCAGCTTCAGCAGACTAATATACCTCCATTTGGATATTTTATCAGATTCCATACTCTTGGAGATAGATGTGAGGTGTATACAAATTTGATTTTGTCTCATCTGCTATTTTGGAACCTGGTCTGAAAGTTTTTTCCCATGTCTTTGTATAACACTTGGGATCAAAATTTATATCTTTAAAAAATTTGTATATCTTTTAGAAAAAAAAATCTATTGACTATAATCTTTCCAAATAGGCATTTGATAGAATAGGGATACCTTTCAACTTGAAGACATTTGAGATTTTTGATGATTTGTAGGCCTTCCCTTTGGCTGAGCTATGAGCAGGCACGTACTATAGAGGTGTTCACTCCTCACTGTGGACCCAGTTTCAGATTTTTCTGGGACTTACAGATATTTGATGAGTCATCTCTTTCTCCTCATGGCACCTTCATTTAAGTGAATTGCTGACATGCAGAGTCTATGGCAGGTGGGTAAAGAAATAAAAATACCCAGCTATGTTACTTCTCTTCATCTATTTTTTGAAATTCATTAGGGTCAGATGAAATAATCAGCTGTAGGATACTAAACAGAATGGTTTGAGTCAAGGAAATAAAGGTTTGGAGACCATCGTGTGGTTTCCTTCAGGGGGATAAGGTTCTATGGGTCAGCATCAAAAACCTGAAAGACTAGTGAATTGCCATGGTGCTATGGAAACAGGTGAACGTAGGCTAAATATTTGCTGCTATTAGTGAACATGTGAGTGTGAAACTCATGACAACTAAGGCTATTAGATAGCAGTGAAGTGGATGGTCCTCTCTACCCACTTGATTTCCCATGATTTTATAACTAGAGGTAAAATTAAAAAGTAGGACAGAATCCTAGTGGTTTAAATATTGCAAAGATTTTAACTCTGTGAATATTAACATGTAGTTTTATTTAAAACACTGTATGGCTGTCATGCAGGTGTGCCACTTGGATATTTCTTTAAGAAAGGACTTACTGACCAGCCACCAGCTGCAGCACTTTTGCAATTCACCACAGTGTTTGCACTGAGGCCTCACACTTTCCAGGCAGTCCCTGGTCAATAACGGAACATTCTAGGGCCTGGTTATTTCTTTCCAACACTAGAGCTTCCTTTTATTTTTTCAGGACTACCTTGAAGGCTGAAGCTCTTCCTACCCAATAATTTTTCTTTCCCTTACTTCTTTCACAGTTGTGAGACCTACATTGTGATCTGAAGACTTTCCTTCTTTACTGCTATCCCCTCTTATCATTCACAGGTATTACCCCCAATAAGTCTTTACTACTCATAACTGTGCCTTGATATTTGCTTACTGAAAGACCCAACTGATATACACTGAATAAGGTAAAAAACACGTATTTAACCTCTGGCTTTTTAATCTCCTATCTCAGGGTTACCAGCCAAAGGGCCATGAGAACCATAGAGCAATCTAGAAATTTGGTTAGGGCTCTTGTTATTACATTTGAAAGCCAAAAAATAGACTTTTTTTTTTTATTTGACTCAGCCTAACTACCTAATCTTTAAAGCACCTAGGTTGCCCAAATTTTATTTGCATCTGAAGTACTATCATTATTATATGTTTGGCTCTTTGTAGTTGTATAACCAAAAAACTATCAAATAGCAATCTGGGTACCATTAAGTCAAATGATCCACGCTCCAACTGGATTTCATATGGCAACATTTTAACCATAAATTTCATTATAAAGGAATTTTGAAATGGAAGGATTTATTAGTTATGATATTGTTGTTTTTAGACCCTTGTCTAAAGCAAAGCATCACTTGTAAATACTTTTTTTCTATCTTTAGAACTCAGTGTCAGAATTTGATGTCTGAAAAACCTAGCAGCCACCATGTCTACCACTGAAAAAGGGGCATGAATGATTTCTACTCATGCTCCATTATGCATCCTTTCTCTCTAAGGAATAAAGGAGTCTGTGGGATCCAAAAAAGTCTAAGTTTAAACATGATCATCAGTAACCATTGCTTTAAATAATTACAACAGCCACTCCTGGGAATTCAAAGGCAATGTATTAACTTGTTATGTTGGGCTGACCATTAAATTAAATGGGATATTGAAGATGTGTTGGACTCTGCAGTTATCCAAGTTTTGATTATTATGAAATTGACCTGTGTCTTGGTAATCTATGTAGTACCCAGAAAACTACAATGCCTGCTAAAACAGGTTGAAAAAGTAAAGATAATTAGACATATATGATATATTTCTAAAAGTATAAGACAGCATAGACCTAAACAGACAGTTGAGCTACTTGGCCATATGAAACCTTACTTATTTTGGTGGATTGTTGGAAAAGTTATTTTGAACTGTTTAACAATCTATATTTCAGATGTTAAATTGTGGTTTAACTTCTAAAATTTGTATATAGTAACACAAGCTAATGGCTAGCATGTTTTTACAAGACTAGATGGAAATAAAAACTCTGGAATAAAAATCTTGTCTCTTTCTATCTGTGTGATCCTGGGAAAATTAATTAACATTTCTGAACCTCTGTTTTCTTATGCATAAAAGTGATAACCCTGGTACCTAGCTAATGAAACTGCTGTGAGAATGTTGGGAGGAAATAACATACTCAGAGTGAACTCTGAACAAATGATTCCAGACATAAATGGTGGTAAGGGTGATGGTGAACGGAATGCAAAAATGTATATGAAATGTTGAAAAATTACTTGAGGCCTTATTTACAGTACCCATTTTGTCATTGGAATCATTTTTTTAAAAACTGAAAATACAAGAAACTCTAGCTCAGTGAAGAAATAGTTGTTATTATAAATCTAAATAGATGGGATTCACTTAACAAAGTGATGCACTGAGAACTTGTAAGATGATCATTAAATTTACTTGAGGTATTTACTGTTGCAAATGCCATGTAATTATGATTAAAGGTAAGTTTTACAAATATTTCTAAAGTAAACACATTTAGCTCCATCCTCCGATATCTCAAGTACATTAATAGTCTACTCAGTAATTTCTTTTTTAATTCTGAGAAGAAATTTTAAAGATCATATTGAAATAGAGCCAGATGGTTAGATATAACTTTTCATGTTAGGTGAATTCTCATAATTTACTTTATCCTGAAGCAACCACAAAAGCAGAAATCATGGTGAATGGCCTCCAAGAACATCAAATCCAAATAACCTCAAGGGTTTTACATTCTGTCAAACATTTCATCAAATGGCATGAGAAACATATCTTTCATGACCTTTTCATTTTTAAAACAGCTGTATCCTTTACATTAGAGGAAAGTAGTTTTGATATGTGTTTTAAATTACTGCATATAATAACATTCTTCTCTAAAAATGTATGTTTTCCTTGGTTAAATAAATGCAAAGTTGTTTTTTAATATATATAAACACAGTTGATTCATTTAATTATCTTTCAGATAAAATTTTTAAAATCTGAAATTATTCTCTTCTACCTTAAATAAAACAAAGAAACAGTTATGATTTCAGACACACAAGACATTTTTAGCCTTTTCTACAAACGAAATTTTAAAAAAATTGATTAATAGGTAACATATAGTAGTCAAGATGATAACTAATCTGATTTTTTTAAAATGTGGTCTTGTGTAGCAGATGAATTGGGAAATGTGTTATCTAAATATGTCATGGGATATATTGACTTTAATCTGTAACATATGTGAAGTTTAATCATTAAGCAATGAATTTTTTTCTGAGGTCCGTATGGTGAATATCAATGAATATAATATTTTTTGAGCTGAATGAAATGCGCAAGACTGATCTCTCAAGATTTAATTACCCACTTGAAGGAACCCCTGAGACCCATAGATCATGCTCCTTGATGGTAGCTATGCATTGGAAGGCGGGCAGAAGGCAAGGCCTTATCTGGAATTTTAGAGTAGGTGACCACAGATTGGAGACCTCATCCCCCCACCGCCCCCCGCATTTATTGGTGAAGGTTGTAGATCCTATAAGCCCAAAGTGTCTTACCTCCTGATGGTGTGATGATGATGATGATGATGATGATGATAATTGAATATAGTAATAACATTGCCTTCCAATTAATGAATGTTCTCTATACACTAGGCACCACATGAAATATTTAAAATGAATTATTTCTAATTTTCACACCATTCATTTATTCAATTATTCATTCTTTCTTTTAATGAGATTTTATTGTACACCTACTATAAGCCAGGCCCTGGCCAACTTCACAGCAGTGAATGAGTCCCTCACAGAACTGATGCTGCAATAGAGCGGGGAATCAACAGCAGGCTATGCAGAAAAATTTCACATCGTGAAATTGGTGCTGTGTAGAACTGAGCAAGTTAACAGAACAGGAGAAGTGGAGGAGGGGTGGGCCTACCTAGATAAAATTGTTAGGAAAGGCTTTTCTAGGGAAATGCCATCTGAGCTAAAGCTGGAAAGACTTGGAGGAGCCAGTCTGAGGGAACAGCAAGTGCCATACCCTGAAGTAAAATAGAGCTTGACATGTATAAGCAAAAGGAATGAGGCCAGATGATGGTGTGACCAGGTAGAGCAGGGCAGGTTGGGGAGTAATATCAGGCATAGAAGGCCATGTTTGGGACTTTAAATGTTCTTCAAAGAGAACTCATAAGACGCACTGAAGGACTGAAAGCTAGGTAATGGTCTAAGCCAATTTATGATTTTAAAAGATTCCTCCATCTGTAATCCAAGATAGATGCAGGGAATGACAGTATGTGAGCTTCCAATTAGGAAGCTCCTGTAACCCAGCCAATAATGATAATGGTGTGGAACATGGGGTGGCAGGGAAAATGGAGGGCAATGAATGGTTTGGACGTTGAATATGACTGGCTGGTGTAGTCAGTACAAGGGATGAGAGACGGAGGGTTTTGGCCTTAGTGATCTGGCTTTGAAGAGACCAATAAGTGAGATGGGAAATTTGGGTGAGGAGAGGATTTTAGTAATAAAGTTCAGAAAACTTAATTTAGATATATTAACTTTGTGATATCATTTGGACATGGGCCTGAGATTTTAAGCAGGCAGATTAGATACAGATCCATGATGCCTTACACACAATTCAAAAATCCATAAATCTCCAAGAAATAATTTTTTTTTCATAACTCTTTTGACAGCAAAATCTAAACTGAACCAACATGAAGTTTTTGACAGTCCTGATTTATCCCTCTGGGAATGTTCATACATTAAAAGCAGGGCTATCAATGTGTTTGATTACAGGGTGATTCCCTGGACCCCACTGGGGCTGCAGTGTGCCACGTGCACCAGATTAATTTTATAAAACACATCTGCCTCCTCCTTGCCTGCCCTTAAATTTTGCATAAGGATCTGTGGATTTCTGTAGAAGTCTTGAAATCAGTGGTAAGTACAATCCTGAAGATGTATATTTGGACCTTGACCCTCAAGGGTCAAGTTAAAAAGGATGAATTTGGGAAATTTTCAACAAGAGCCCAGTTTTTCGAACAAAATTTTCAGGGATTGCTTTTTATGATATATGGCCATTAATTATATGACTTAAAAATCATTTTATTTTCTAAATGTTTTCTAAAACACTTTTTATTTATTAAGATAAGCATTAATTTTTCCATGACACTCAGGTATAAAAATGTTATGGTTCTTCTCTCTCTTAAAAAAAAAATCAAATTAAATGTAGCTTGAGCTCCCTAAGGTAAGAAATTCACCAGCCTAAGGTAAGAAATACAAAATCTGTTAGCTTTGAAGGGATTCCTTTTTTATTCTGTCTTACAATTCCAGATAACCTCTGGGATAATTCTGTCAAGGGAAACTGGGACAGTCTCTGTCTTCAGGTATTGGTAACTGGCCATCGCTGGCATTGCTCCTAGCTCAGGCTCCATGATTCATTTGAGGCTGGCCAGCTCTCCATAAACCATGTCCACCTGCTGAGACCTTTGTTGCTTAAGGCCTGGCACTTGGCACTGTACCTCCATAGTTCATGTATCCCATCCCATGAGATTAGCTAGTCGGGGTAGGATTTGGAGTCATTTCTGGCCTTCCCCATCCATGAGACCTCACCTTCTATGCAGGGTGGGTGCTCATCTTTCCTGGGATGGGACCCGCCAATCTTTTGACCATTAAAACCTTCAGCTTCCCTCCACACTTCTTCCCTGGACAGTCTCCCAATATTTTTCTTTCTTGAAGGTAATAGAAGATACTCTAGGTAAGTCCGTAGCAGCAACATAAATATAAGATACTGGCAAGGTTTTCATTAAGCACATTCTTACAGACTAAACAGACCAAGCAAATAAATGACAACAAAAAAATCCTACAAATATCTGCTCATTAATAAGTTCTCAAAGTGTAAAACATAAGGTGTTTGGTAAAATTAAGATGCAAAGAGAAGGAGAGAAAAAGTGTTGAGAAGGGAAAATTTATACAGAATAAGCATGATTTTGAACCTGGTTTTGCAATATTCCAGGGGTTTCTCCAACATCTCAAAGGAATAGTATACAACCTTCAAAACATGATCAAATTTATATCTCTAAACTATCACCCACGAGACAGTTTGGAAAAAGTTTGAAATAATGTAACTAAGTTGGATAAACTATATGTGGTGATTAATTTTTAAAATATACATTTTTCCTCTCAGCAATTAAACTAATATCTAACTGTAGGATAATTTGAAAATACAGAAAAGACTAAAAGAATAAAATTAATACTGCCTGTAATCCTATCAGAAATAACTTTTGCTATATTTTGATGTTTTCCTTCCCATTTTTGTCTCTAATTGCTAGCTCTATATCTCTGTATTTTTGTATTTACATAGCTGAAGTATTACAGTATATAACAGTTTGTATTCTGTTTTTCTTTCAGTATTCTCAGATTGTCATGTTTCATTTTCAGGAAATATGCCTAAAAATAAAATTAGGGTGCCAAATGATTAGTTTTCACTGAGAACTGAACAAGCATGCCTCTCTCTTCCCTTGGTCAGTGCACACATGCTTCAAGGAGTTCCACAAGTATAAAATAAGACTGAAAATAAAACAGGAATACAAACATCATTTCATGGTGTCATCTGCAGAAACTATGCCTTTCAACCATCTCTCTCTCTAGGGGGTTTCTTATTTTTCAGTTATTTTGTAACTCTAATTAATTTTTGCCTGTATTTTTTATTTTTTTCCTTAAAATAGTTTGAAGTCAAGATCTGGAACAAAGAACATGAACATTTTAATTTAAATTTTTCATTACAATTTTTTCTCATAAAACTTGTCGTTTTAAAATTTGGATATACAAAAAAGTAAAACATATAAAATATAAATCATAATATTTCTGTAACCTAGAGAAAATTATTGTCAGTACTGTGATATTTATAAACCTTTATGATTTTGTGAACATAAATTTATGCTCCTTTTATTAATATCACTTACTGTTATATTGTACTTTCCCCTATCATTACGTATTATTTGAAAACATAATTTGAATGACCCTTTCTCTCTCACGCATCCTAATGTATTTAGCCATTTCCCTCTCATTGATTCTATTTAAGCTGTTTCCCAACTTTTTACTATCTCAAATATCAAAGCCATAAATATCCCCAGTTTCAGTCTTTGAACCTCTTCTAGCTTAACCCCACCCCATGAACGAGGGCACTGAAACCAGGACATACAAAGGGGCTTCATCAGGCTGCTGTCAGCACATTTGTATTTCCTGTGCAAACTGCAAAGAGGTGCTTCTCCGGGTAATGGATCATAAAAATCTCCTCTGAGAGGATCAAAATTGTCCTTTTTTGGGATAGTACAGCCTTGCCAGGAACATAGCTGGTTGAACAAAGTGTGGGCTAGATTTGTAGGCTCACCTTTTTGTCCATGTGTTTTTATTGCAGTAGACAACCTGTTCAACCTTACACCACTGACTGTCATTCCACATGTAAGTTTTCACCCAAAGTCATAGAGCTAGTAAATGACTTTGTTGGTTGGCAAATCCACATCTGATCAACTTCAAATCTGCTGCTCTTGTAGCTACCTCAGAAATGCCTTCCTGATCAGGTCAAGAGATTAGCAGTCTGGGGTTTTTATAGTTCTTTATATGTGATATTCATGGCATGGCAATGATTATACATTTCCGTGTTGAAAAAAACAGTAACCATAGGAATATATAAACATTCTAATCAGGCAATTATAGGTATTGTCTGTCTTTCTAATTTACCCAAATTTTGTGATATAAAAAGTCCAAAGTTATGGACTGAGATTTTTTTTTAAAAAATTAACTGTGGTCTTTGGGATTCTTGGAAAATGTCCCCTCAGCCAATTCAACTGGGCAAAATGTTAAAAACAACAAACATCTCGAACACAACCTTAACCTTCATAATATGTAATGAACAACTATAAGTCAATTGCTTTAGGGATCATTGCTGGTTTTGACATCCCACCAGGATGCTCTGGAATTTTGTCCTAACCTAGTCATAGTTTTCCTTTCAAAATTTAGAAAGCAGCTTCTACCCAAATGCAGAGAGAGAATGGGAAAATGACAGTGAAGTGAGAACTGAAGAGTTAATGTGTCCATTTTACAATCTTTAAACCAGTCCTTTCTGTTGCATATTTTGGCACATGGTTATTAGACCTATTTTAGTCGATCTTTGCAAAGTCGAAAGTTGATCCAAAGCCAGATGTTCAGAAATAGACTCAGAAGGCAATTGTAATTTTTCATCCCTCAATTTTTATACAGAAAGGTCATTGTAAAATTGTTCTAGACTGATGGATGGCCCACTGAAAACTGGGTCAAAAACATGGCTGTGATAGAAAATCCCCTGGATTATAAAGCAGGGCCGAAACAACACCGAACAGAACCTGAAACAGTTTTTCGGGTCTGGCTTTGGTATCAACTGGACTTCCTCTGCATTCTTTTTTAACTTTTTACTTTGAAATAATCTCAAGCTTAAAGAAAAGTTTCTAAAACAGTACAAAGACTCTCTCTTCTCTCTCTCTCTCTCTCTGAATCTGTGTGTGTGTGTGTGTGTGTGTGTGTGTATCTTCACCTCTAGTCTCTAAATGCTAGCACTTAACATATTTCCTTTATTATTCTTTCTCTCTTTAGTGTGTACTTTCTAAAAATAAGGATGTTCTCTTAGGTAACTGTGGTACAATATCAAAATCAGGAAATTAATATTAATGCAATACTATTATCTATAGTTTATTTTAATTCCAGTAATAGGACAAAACGACGACCCAAGTCTCTAATGTGATGTCCTGAGAAAGACACAGCATCATGTCTATGATATTTCTTCCAAAAATGCAGAAACTGACTCTAATCATGAGGAAATATCAGATAAACCCAGAGTGAAGGACATCCTAGAAGATGACTGGACAGTACTCTTCAAAAGTGCTAGTGTCACCAATACAAAACAAACCAGCAACAATCTCAACAAAAACGAAAGGGAGAAATGCTTCCAAATGCACAGCCGTGCAGCTCTGTCAGTCTGGATTGTTTGTGTAGATGAAGATCAACTAAATGATTTAACAACTGGATGGGGTCCCAGGAAACTAAATCCTCCTTAAGATTCTTAGGAACCTTAACTGGCATTTCCACAAACACATCCACACTTGGCCCTGCATTTGACAGCGCAGACAGGTTTGATAAGCATTTCAACAAGTCAAAAGTAAACTGTTACCCTGCTAGTTTGACCCACAGGCCAAGCTGTGAAGCTCGTGCCCTGATTCTGTGGCCTCAGCCCTGTGCTGCAGCAGAGACTGCAAATTTTTGCCTTGCCACTGAGCTCAGCCTGCAGGACACGGGCTGCGCAGGGCTGCACTAGGCTCTAGTTCAGGAATTAGAGCAAAAATCTCCCAGGAACAGCGCATAGCTCAGGAGCAGTTTCCTTTTTACATCACAGCACATTGAGAACCATGTTCATACAGTGCAGTCACCAGGTGGACATTTAGGGATATTTACAAAGCACTCAGTGAGATTTTCATTACATGTTCCTTATATTATATAATTATGATAAGAAAACTAAAATACTATCCTTTTAGAAAAATATTAAACAGCATTTATATAAATCTTCCACACAAAATATTTTCCATTTTTTTCTTTTTTTCTTCTCCCCCTGCCCCACGCCCAAAACTTTTTAATGAGAAACTTGGACTTGCCCCTTTAATCTAACTTTAACTTTTTCAGGTTTTATGCTTGATATAGCTTTATGACATTTCTCATCAGCGGCAGACCCAGGTTTCTTGGATCTGAAGCTTATACATTTTGAAGGTAGAGTTGGGAAGAATTTAAGAGAACAGAAAATTACAATTTCTATGTGTCAAACAAGGATGGAAAGAACGGTAAAGATTTATTTTGCAGTATGCACATGTCTAATTATAGCAGGCATCCTGGAGCTAGTTCGGACAAAAAGGTACCTCAGCCACAAAGACATCAGTTTCTTATATACTAGAGGATAGACGTTTGGGGCTGTGGCCTGGAGTGATTCTAGACAGGAGACCCCACAAGCTTCCCCACTCCTAGATCCCGGGGCTGCACTTCCAGTCCCAAGGCTTCTGGGCACCCATAACACAGCATCTGTCACAGCTGCCCCCCGCCTTGCTCTTCTGGGCTCACCCTGCATGAACAGACGGCAAGTGGGTAAGCGTGGGCAATGATACCACTGGTTGTGTAGGGACTGCAGGGCATGCCAAATCCCTGTTTCCCCTGGGCTACCCAAGGGCACTAAGCAGGCTGCCTTAAGCGAGGTCAGAGTCAACCAGCCATACCTCCCTCTGAGGGGATAGAAATACATTCCCATCACACAGTGGGTGGGAAGCTCTGCTACAGTGGCAGGGTGCTTAATTACAAAAGGCTAGGTCAAAAATCATAGGTAATGTACATAAAAAGACTTTTAAAATGATCAAGTAGGCTCAGACATTTTTGGTGTGAAAACTCTGAGAAGAAATGTCCTTAGATGTGGAGAAAACAGCAGAGTGGCAATAGAGTGAAAGAAATAAGCAGCTTATTACCAAAATCCACCGGTGAAACAGAAATGTTATTTTCCAGTAGTTTCACTTCCTGTATTGCAGTGTGATGTAAAGGGCATTATACCTCTTAAGATAAGTGTCTATGAGTTTGGGCAAATCACTTCTGTAGCATCGTTGGTAAAACCAGCTTCACAAGAATTCCTATCTCACAGTTGTTCTAAAGATCAAATGTGAGAAGTTATTTGTAAATTGCTGGGGAAGATTTGTGTTTATTTTTATTTTCATGTGACTGGAGAAATGTCCTGTGTTTCAAGTTCATCTATAATACTACCAATAAAAGCCATACATTTTTATTATTATAACTCATTTAATTTCAGAAATAAACATCTAAACTAGTTTAATCCCTTGGAAAATGCTAGTGGTCATTTTCATACAGGTTTACTTGAGTATCGGGAATAGTTTAAAAAGGAAAAATATCACAAAAATGTCACATGGTTGCAGCCTTAAGCAACAGATAAGGGTGAAAATAATGTTTGTATAGAGAATGGTTGAGTTATTCACAGATTAATGGCATGTATATATCTCGGAATTATTTTTGTTTTATTTCATTTGTATGTACTTTAGCACTCACTTGTAGGGTGGGTAACTTTTCCTTTTTACTAACCTTCCTGAGTCTTAATCTTGTTCTTGCCTAATAGCACCCCCCGTCCCCCAGGCCACATGCCTAAGATGGCTCCTCTTTTTGCCATTCCCTAGGGGGCCTCTGAACGCAATTCTTATTTCTCCCCATGTCAGCCTGGATTTATATAGCTTTCCTGCAGAGTTTCTTGTTCCATGCTGTTTCAGACTGTTCTCTCTAACTTGCCACAGTTTAATGGCTAAACCTCATATTTAAAATATTATGGATACAAAAAGAGGAAAATAAATAATTTCCAATAATGGGCTACAAAGACTTTGTGGCTGTGTCAGTCTGTAACTGCAGACCCGTTGAAGTCACTGAGGATTCTTGCAGTGGAGCCTTTAGAGCAGGATCGTTTTGCTTTGGGAAAAGGCCTTTGTGCAGCCATCCTGCCGCTTCCAGGTCTTTGGGTGAAGAAGACTTTCAAAGGAGAGAATTTTGGTTAGAAACATGAAGCCAGGGAGCTATAACGCCGTCTCAAGGTTATTTCCTTTGCCAAAAGTAAAGCGAAAAGTGCAGGAATTCCATATTTTCATGAAACCTTTGTTCATACATGTCACTAATCACCATCTAGAATGAAATCATAAATACAATTTTTCTCCTTCCCTGTCAAGGTTCAAGAATCTACCAATAATTTATCAAGATTCTCAATTGTCATGTTAAAGGAAACCAAACACTAAAGAAGAAAAAAAAAACATATAAAAATGGAATATTTTAAAAATAGCTTTTTAATTTAAGAAAAAATGTTTTACAAACACACACATACATGAAGATAAAGATTAAAAAAGAAAAACAGGTTTATTATGAATCAAATATAAATTTCATCTAGATTCATAAAACTTGCTGCTATTTAGTTGTTTGATGACTATGATCTAAGTTTTAGGAGGAACGTTTGTGTGTAAGCACTGTTAGAACCAGAAAAAATAATATACTAAATTTAAATCTAATGAAAAGATGTTTCTTCATTCTGTATTTTTTTTTTTTTTTTTTTGCACTAGCTCTCCTGAAACAATTTCCATCGGCAACTTCATCTTTAGAAATTTTAATTATTTTTTAATTTCACCACTTGATTTTGATGAGTGCTGTTGGCAATGGATTCAGATGGCAAGGAACAGGTTTAATCAATTGCAAGTGGCTTCTATAACCTTTGGTTAGGGAAGTAAATAGGAAGACAGAAACTCAGTGGCACATTCTCTTCTCTTTCAAACATATGTTCTTATTTAATAAATTCTCTCTCAAATAAAATAAGCCTGTAGTTATTGGTGGTCAGTTTCACGTAATAGGAGCTACTACAGTTTCCCATTAAAAAAAATACAAGGCTGCAATAAAACAAACAGTGAGTCACTTTATTGGGTATGAAGTAATAAAGCAGTGGTTATAATGATAACTTCTATGATGTGCCTTAGAGGAAAACAACCTTGATTGTTTCATTTGGTTTGCGGTGGAACTTCTTAGCTTAGTAGTACGGAAAACCGATATGTGATTGGATTCTACCCTAACTGTTCTGTGTTCTCATAGCAACTGCAAGATTTCACTCTCAGCAATTATCACTGCCATACTTAATTATTATGCAATGTGTTGTTTAATATCTCAATTTTCTATCAAACTCTCCATATGGGCAAGAACTAGTCATTTCCAGCACTTAAATGACTGCATATATGCATGAATGATTGACACCTGCCTGTAGAAGAAAGACAAAAAGAAAGAAATCAAAAGAAAGAAAAAAAGAAAAAATAAAGGAAAAAAGTGGGAAAGATGAATGAACAGAAAGAAAAAGACAAGAAGAAAAAAAAGAAAAAAGTAGGAAAGAAGAAAGAGAAAGAACAGAAAGAGAAAGAAGGCTCTTATTTATTGGGAACCCACCATCTTGAAATTCTGTCAAGCTTGTTAAGTTTACTTTTCACAATATCTATATCAAATAGGTATTTCTAACTCTGCTTATCTTTTTAAGACAACTAAACCACAGCACTAATAAAGTGTTTCCAAAGCCTGTTTCCAAAATTCCCTTTGCTGCACCTTGCTGCTGGCATAAAACACAATATTCTTTCACAACCCCCAATATGCAGAGGCAGTGAATAAAAGCAGAGGCATTTCAGTCATAAAGTGCTGCTGAGAGCTGGATATTGGGGACGCACCCCACCTCTGCGAGTTCACATCTCTGGGAACCCACAGGGTGACACAGTTCGAGTACCAGAAATGAAGACGGAGCAGGGACAATATTTTGCCGACAACCTGAGAACTGTTGTTAGAATGGGGTTCTAGTTCCCTGGAAGTGATACTGAACCCCTAGGGAATTTCTCTTAAAGACGCAATAATTCACGGCTGGATATTAACCAGATCTATGACATACAGTACTGCCACATCATCTGCTCATTTCGCCGGCTCTAACCCTGCTAAACGTTTCTAATACAGCCGGGGTGTTTGGTGAAATACGACTTTCTGATTGAATGAATGCCTGCGGGCCTCCGTGGTAAACACCAGTTCAAGCACACTGTGGCTTATAATGAGAGGTGAATGCCAAAACCTCCAGATGACTTTGTAGCACACACGCCTTTGTTTGCAACCCACCCCACCCCACTCAGCCAAATTATCTCCGTTTATTTTTCACCACATCTGACTGTAACCAATAAGTTTTGTGTAGTGAATATCAGTGTTTTTGCCTGCCTTGCATTGTGATGTTCTTTTCCTGCCTCTTTTGCTTTCAGATGCCAAGCTACATTTGACTTTAAGGCAGTTTTATAGAAAGGACGTTTAAAAGAAACGTTTACTGTGTGGCAGGATTGGTATAAACCCGTTGACATGAAATGAAGTCCATACATACACCTTATCTCTTTGGCTTCTCCTCATTTTTATTATTATTTTTTTTTTTTGGTTCCTATTGCTAACATATTTCATTTTCTTCCAGTGTATTTTTCCAGTACTAAAGCTATGCTTTTTTAGGTCTACCTAGAAAATTTTCAGTTACATCATTTGCACAAATATGTTGATGTTAACATTGAAAAACCTCTTTGCTTGCAGTTGTATATTTTATTTGGCTAAAAATGGCTCATGTCTAATACATTACATGTCCTTTGGTGATACTATTTAAGCGAGAAATTCCAAAACTCACAAATACCGAATAGCCAAAAGTTCCAAAGCGGTGCATGAACACTAAACATGCAATATATCTCCTCCTTTTCCAAACAGAAATAGATTTCTCTCTGATTTGTTTGATAAATTTGACCCAAGATTTCCATTTGGAGTTATTGGAGTTCCTACTGTTTTTCTGCGTGTTGGTGGGCCAAGGCCTAATCACCCCCAAGCCCCACGGAGGCCATAAATTACAACGATGAGGTGGAGCTTTGTATTCCTTCGGCTGCAGAAGAAGGCAATTTTGCCGCAGCCTATTTTGACAGGCATGAATTTAATTCATTGTTTTATGACAGATGGCAAAAGTGTACATGCTCATAGTACTGATTTATGGTCATTTGGGTCTGGAGGATTCTATAATTTGCAACTAATGTGAAAACAGATGGATAGACAGACACCAAAGGTTAGGCTGACCCGTGGGTTCTCTCCCTTGGTTACAAATGGCGTCCATATGCGTCCAATCTCTCTGGGTGAGGTCTTTGCAGGGACGGCCAGACTCTAGAGCTCGCTGCACTTCTTTTTTCTTAGTAATTCAGTGAAAGCAAAATTCTAGAAATTTTGTACCTTCCGAATGTGTGAGATTCTTCTTTTACTTATCTTTTCTTTCTTTTTATATTAAAAAGCACTTTTCTAAGGTGTAAATAATATCTTCAATATTATCCAAACAAATAATTCTACACACACACACACACACACACACACACACACACACACACACAGACATTGTTGTATGTTTTCATTTCAATTGACAAATTTATTTTAATAGAATGATTGATTGAAAATCAACAGTTGGAGAGTTTCAAAGGAAATACCTTGAGTTGGGGACAGGCATGTATTTTTGTGAGAAATGTGTGCTTGAATAAATTTCTACTTTACAAATCATTTTGTGTTTTTAGAAAATAAATGGATTATCAAATAAAATTACTTAGTTCATGTTAAAAGTATTAATACATTTGTGACTACTAAATGACTTTACCAAAGAGGAAATAGTAATGATCACAGCTCTTTTTAAAGAAATAAATTTTAGACCTATATTAACAAGGTAAATCCATAGTTAATTTTAGTTGAATTGGTACTTATAATTGGTTTTAAAATATAATGTTAAGAAATTACATATTTCATTATCGATTATAATGTTCAATTATTATAACAGAATTATTAACTTTGTTTTAATAACATTTCAATATTAAAACTAAACGTCATTAATTTTAGTTCTGAAGATGGAGTAAAGTTGTGTTGAATTCACTTCATTTTAAAAATTGGAACTATAGATTGCTATTCCCTAATCTAAGAGTACAAAATTCAGCCACAATTAAGGGGTGTTTGGGTTTTGACTAATAAAACATTTAACAACAAGTATCAGAAGACATAGTATTTTACAATGTTAAAATATTGCTTTATTTTTTATTCTGTTTTAAAATTACATTTTAATCAATCTAATGGCTACTCCTAAAGCTTCACCAACACAAAAGTGGCTGTTTTGGTCCAATTAGCAGGATATTTGCAACTTCATATGGTGCTATGAAGACAGCAATATTTAACTTCATTTGACACTTTGACCTTTGTACATTTACCTTCGTACATTTACCCAGGGAAGGGAAACATTTAAGTAACTGATAGCTAATTTTAATTGTCATCCAAAAAAAATAAACCAACTGAGAGTTTTCTTAGAGCTGTGGTCTACTTAACCATGAGCTCCTCTTTACTGAAGGAAAATCAGTAAATGTATTTTTCACATTTCACTTCTTGAAGAACTTGTAATTTGTGAATATCATTTCTGTTTTAGACAATAGCCACCACCATCTCATTGCTGGGTCAAATACGGATGAAAGAGTCATGTGAAAGCTGGTGAAATGAGAAAGACCAATATCTGACTTTTAAGACTTTCTCTTGGCCCAAATTTTAATATTTTTTTAAAATTTAGACTGTCAATATAAGAACAGTCTTATTCGCAATGTCACCTGACATCAAAATAGGTACCAGGGACTTTCTTTTATAGTTTTTGGAATGGTTGTGGTGAATTCTATTTATCTATTCATGTCAATTGCATAGAAAGGGCTATATCTTGACCCCATGAGCACTGGGAAATGTAAGGAGGCAGCCACTGGGCCACCTTGTTGAGGCATCATCTATCCCTGCTCCCAGCCATCCTGCACCCACACGTGTCCCTGCCTGTACCTCACTTTTTGCCCTCTTCCAAAACCGTCTCCTCCTCAACCTCTGCATTTACTTAACAGTGTCAGATGCTAGGACTGGAAGGTGATTAAGAGTTCAGGACCCATGCTTTTGGGGAGTGCATAGTCTCCTTGGCAGAAGTAACTTCTTGGTGTTCTCCTATTTCCTTAGTGCTTATCGCTCACAAGCGTTTACCCTGTCAAGTGGGTCACATCTTTCTCTTTTACTAGGAACCTGACTTGATTATATCAACTTAAAAAATTCTATTATGTACTTTAGTATCTAGAACATATCAATTGTTTAATAAAAATTAATTGAAAGTTCAACATGTAAAAGAAAATTGATCCTTAAGCCACCTAGGTTGATATAAATCAGTCAGAATGCAGTAGATGATGAAGTAAAGTAAAAGTAAATCCATAACTTATGCATAATTATAAAATGGTTTCAGAGAAGTAATTACTATATGTGAAGAGACCAATTCTATGAATTAAATGAAAAAAATATGTTAAGCTATCACTGTGTTCTTAATTGCTCAAATAATATATTATATACATCCTTGTTGGCAGCATTTCTAACAATTCACACAACATAAAAGCCAACTTTTATGGCTTCCCATTTTCACAGTTTATGACTAATTTCTCATATTTTCTTCTTTTTATTTATAAAACCATATATAGTATATGTAGGTGAATCATTGGATCTTGGTTTGTGTTTTTATTTTTAACTAAATAGAAAACATTTGCAATATGCAATATGAGAGTTTTCTAAGCACTTGACATGGTTTTCTCATTTGGTGATCAGAACAACCTGATGCAATAGGTACTGTCATTGCACCAGCCTTACAAACAAGAAAACCAAAGTCAGAGAAGTTAAATGATCTGCCCAAGGCAGTGAGTGATGCACCAAGGACAGAAAAACAGACAGTCGAGATCCAAATCTCACACTCTAACCTCTGTGCTCCCCTACACTGAAATGAAACCATAACAAATAAACTACTTCATAACATTTTTTCACTTAATGATATGTCTTGAATATTTATCCATATCTTTACATATAGACGTACTCATTTTTTTAAATTACTAGCTAGCATTCCATAACATGACTGACTATATCTGAATTCATTTTTTCATGTCCATGGATATTTAGGTTGATTCCAATCTTTTATTATAAATTTACAACAAATATTTTGGTATACTTTCTGTGCATATGTGGCAATATCTCTGACTGATATACCTAAAATTGAAATACTGGGCCCAGAGAAATGTATATATTACATTTTAAGAGATGCTGTTAAATTCTGATCCAAAAAGTCTTTGCCATTACTTCCACCAACTAACATTATTTATTATCTGAAATGAGTATGAAGGATCCAAAAGAGATAGCTGATAATTTTAATTTGCATGGCCTAAATTATATCAAGACTTATTTTTATCATTTTCCTTTTGGTTTATAGAGGAGTTTTTTTTTTTCATATGTTCTAGATACTAATTCTGTACATGTGACATGTTATTAACATATTTTTCCATTTCGTTACTTTTCCTTAAACTTTGGTGATTACTACTGTTCCATTGTTTTAAAAGTTTATGGAATCAAATCTTTTTTGTGCTTTTGAGGCCACTGAAGAAATTCTTTTCACCAGTTTTAATTTGACATTTTATTATAACAAAATTACATTGAGATTTGTTTTATTTGTTTGCTTATTTATATATTGATGTTATTCTAGAATTTATTAATGTGTATAGTGTAAGTAGGGATTTTTTTCCTACTCAATTTTTCCAGTACTATTTATTGAATAACTCTTTGGCTCCTCACTGAATAGAAATACTACTTTATCATAAACTTAATAACTTTATTTTATTTTGATAATTGGAGTAAAATTAACAAATGAAATAAGTACAGATAAAACAATAATTACCAGTAATCACAGTACATTAAATTACTGTGTAGTTTTTAGATGATTTTTTTCATCCATAGTTGATATTTTACTCAGTCACTTCTTACCATATAGTGAGTATTTTAATATACCATTGTCTTAGTACTTAAAACAACAATGGGATACTACGTCTTGTGTCAAATTAACATGGACTTCTAAAATGACAATATACAGGTGGTGAGGTTGGAGTAATGCTTATTTTGCTGCTGGCAACAATTTTTTTGCGCATGTGCCCTGGAAAAAAATTATAATATAATTGAAGCATATTACAATGTTTATATGCTTTGATCTAGTAGTTTATTTTCAAGATATGTATAAAAAGGGAATAATCAGAAGTGGGATCAAAGATTAATATATACTATGTTGCAGGTATATTATAAGACTAAAAAGCATGGAAACACTAAAATGTCCAACAGTGGGGATGGTTGGATAAATTAGGGTATATTCCTGGAATGGAATACTATTGACTTAATGCAATGGGGCTTTGGAGACCTTGCATGGCAGTCATTGGTGCTCTTTGCCAAATGTTTTCAGCTTCCCACCTCCTGGGCATGTGGGAGGCTCACACTTCCTGGACACCTTGCATTTGGGTGGGGTCCTGGGACTGCCTGACAATGAGTCATGAGCAGAAAGGACACGCATCATTTCCAGGCCAGAACATGTAATTGCTAAAGGGAAACACTCCAGGTTTAGCATGGAGACCAACAATATTTGAAGTGACATGGCTGAGTGATGATAATAGTAGAGATTTTCTGCTAACCAGAAATAGAAATATAGATTAGAGACAAACAGTCTTGTGTTGCTTTAAGTCTCTAAACACTAGCTACTAGCCATTGATTAATACAGATGAGAAAAGGGTCCTGAGAAATATTCAACAAAATAAATAAAAAGGTGCTTAAATGGGTGTTGATGTGTGTGTGTGGTGTGTATGTGTGTGTGTGTGTGTGTGTGGTGTGTGTTTGAAATAATACAACAAGCACTGAAAGAAAAATAAAATGTAAAGTTTTTACCTTTGGATGTTGGAATTATGGTTTTATTTTCTTATATTTTTTCTGTTTCTAAAAGAAGTGCCTGTTATTTTATTATTATGAAACCTGTTTTTAAGACTTTATAAGTATACTTTATAACGATTACTATTCCAACATATGAATATGTAATTAAATTTAGCCTCTTCTTATTATTATAAATTTAAGTTATAGTTTTAAATTTTACATAAGACAATGATTGTCATTGTGCATAATTCTTAAGCAGTAATTCATTTATGCCCATAGGATTGATAGTAGAAGTAATTACTCAATGGTTATAGATAATTTAGATCTACATAATTGCTATTAAATTGCTTTTAATAATGATTGTATCAATTACACTGTTATCAGTAGGAGCACTTATTCACAAAATGATGGTATTGAGGGATCTTGTTTTTCTTTTGTAAACTTTATGAACTGAAATGGAAAATATGCTAAGCATATTTTCTTAATTCAGTGTATCTTAAGCCATCTATGGTGAAGCACCAATATTATATTTTATTTCCAATCCGCTCCTGACAACTATGTAGATCTATTGCACATGACTGGAACTTATGCGGGGCCCTTGTGCATCAATCATGTGAGTTTGATATCACTTGAACTCATCTTCACATTCAGCAAGAGACATTGACTGATGACATATTTGGACACCAAAGCAATGACAAACTACTACAAATGTTTTAAATATTTGCACTCAATTTCTGATCAACACCAGCTGGGGACCACACTTAAGTAACACTTTGTGTTTCTTTAATTTTAGTTAAGTAGCTAGTTTATTCTCGTATTTAATTTTAATTTCATTTTTGGCAAGTTGTCCTTTCATGATCTTTTCTCCTCTATCAATTGAACTTATAGCTCCTATTACTGGTATGAGTTCAACATCCACAAAGGCTTTTGACCCTTTTTAATGGTTGTATGTGTTATGTATCTGTGATTTCTTTGTTCATATCTCTTCATAAAAAATTTGAGTGTCCATCTTCCCACTTTGAAAGTAAAGGAATGAAAATATAAACTATGCAAATAGTAACCAAAGAGACAAAAAACGATTGCGCTTATATCAGACAAAATAAACTTTAAGTCAAAAAATTATTACAAGAGACAAAGAAGGATACTATATATTATAAAACAGCCAATCCGTCAATGAGATATAATAATTGTAGATGCATATACACCTAACAACACAGTTCCAAAATACCTGAGGCCAAAATTGAGAGAGCCAAAGGGGAAAATAATTCAATAATAAGAATAGGAGATATTAATAATGGATAAAACAATGAGACAGAAGATTAACAAGAAACTAGAAAACTTGAAGAACAACGTAAGCCAATGGGACATAACAAATATCTAAAGAACATTTCAACCAACAATAGCAGAGTATACATTCTTTGGAAGTGCACATGGAACAATTCTCATCCTCACAATAGACCATATGTTGGTCCACAAAACAAATCACAATACATTTAAAAGAATTAAAATTGTATGAACTATTTTCTCAGACTACAATGAGATAACTTTAGAAATGAATAACAGAATGGGAGAATTGGATGAAAATGATGAAAAGGTAGAAACTTCCAGTTTTATGTTAAATAAGTCCTGGAGACATAAATAATGTGCAACAAGATAACTGTAGTTAACGCTGCTGTGTGGCATATCCGCTGTGTGGCATATAAAGTAGATCTTAAAAGTTTTCATCAAAAGAAAAAAACTTTTTGTTTTTTTATCTATGTGAGATGATATATGTTTACTAAACTTATTGTGGTGATCATTTCAGAACATATACAAATAAAGTCATTGTACTATGCACCTTAAACTTAGACAATGCTGTATGTCAATAATATCTCAATAAAACCAAAAGAAAATATAAAAAAAAAAGAAAATTTGGGAAATGCAAAGATATGTGGAAATTAAACAATATACTCTTAAATAATCAATGGATCAAAAAAGAAATCACAGTGAATATAGACCTAAGAATCATTAACAAATACTACAAAACTAAATTCAACACCATAGAAAAAAGATTGTAGAGAATGAGCCAACATCTAAAACAAAACAAAGGAGATATAGCAAGAAAGATTAATGTTTAAGATCATTTGGGAAACACAGACTTCTTTAATTCTTTGTTTTTAACTAAATAATGAATTGGTTTGTTATAATAAGTGGTTACGGTGGTCATAAGGTAAGAATTAAAATAATGCAAATGTTATGACATGAGCATCTTTGATAGAGCAGGGAAAGAAATGAATTACAAAGCAGAGTCTGGGTGAGTGGGGTGAAAATATATGGTCAAGATTATAGTGTGTTTAAAGTTATGGAATTTTTCTGTGTAATTCATATTGTTATGTTAAAATTCATTTGTGTAATCCCTAGCCCCAGTATGCTGCTATTAGGTTTAGATTAGGATCAGAATCTCATGAGATTAGTGTCCTTATAAGAAGAGGAAGACAGAGAGATCTCACTCTGTCCACAAGCATGAATGGAGAAAAGGCCATGTGAATACGCAGTGGTCTACAAATCAGGAAATGGGTTCTCACCAGACGTTGAATCTATCAGCAGCACCTTGATCTCAGACTTCCCAGCCTCCAGAACTCAGAAAGAAAAGAAATCACAGTAAATAGAGACCCAAGAATCCTTAACAAATTCTAGAAAACTAAACTCAACGTCATATAGAAAAGATTACAGAGCATGACCAAGTGGAATCTATCCAAGAATGCAAGATAAATTCAGCATATAAATATCAATCAATCATAAACAACATTAATAGGAAAATAAGAAGGAAAAAAAGATCATGTAAAGAGATGCAGAAAAGCATTGGAAAAAATTCTAACACTCATTTAAAACAGAAAAACCCAACAAATAAAAAATAGAAGGAAACTTCCTCAACCTGATAAAGATCATCTACAAAAAAATACAGCTAACATCATACTTAATAATGATAATAGTAATAGATCAATCAACCTCTAGGTGCTCATTTCTCTCTCACTAAATCAGAGCATAACCTGGTGTCTCCTGTCAGGTCTAGTAGGGATGGGGAGATATAGGGTGATGGTATCACAATGAGAAGTACAGACAGCCAGTTTGTGAGTCTTGGCTCTGCTTCTCACCAGCCAGTGAATTTGGGTATCACATAAACCTGCTTACCTTTAGCCTTCATAACTATAAAATGGAGATACTGAGACTTTCCCTACAAGCTTCTGGGATGATTGCATCATTCGAAGTATGCAAAATATCTGTAGGATTTGGAACAAGGTTATAATAATGGTATTTTCACTTGAGAAGCTTCTAATTTAATTAGAGAGAAAATGTATAATTGGTTAAATCTCAGTGATAGTTGCTAGTTGATCTTGAGTCCTGAGTTTTTAAATTCCGTAAGGACTTATTTCAACATCCATAGGGTACTCACTGAATACTTTCTAATTACAAGATGCATCTTTTTTTCTATTATTGTATCAACTTTCTTTGGAGATATACTTGTGATCATAATTTTCTTAGGCATCCTTGGCTGTTTATCTTGACATCATTATTATTGGTTATAGTTCTTCAACATTTTTTCTCTTTCCTCTGAAGAGCATTGAGTGGAGTCAAGAATTCAATATAAATGTCTAATCACTATATTGTACACCTAAAACTAATATAATACTGTTTATCAACTATACCTAAATTTAAAAAAAATTAAAAATTCAGTATTCTATTCATTCCTTCATAAGCATTCATTAAACACTGGCTCTGAAAAGGTGACATATCAGGAACTACAGTTTCAAAGATGAATTTAGTCAATTCAGCATGGGCTCTGCCATCCAACATAGACAAGGAGTAGAGAAGCTACACAGTGGTGGATAAGTTCCACCAGAAGCGAGATTTAACTTGAAAGCAGAACACGTTGGAAAACTTGACTTTATTTTCTTTGAGAGGTCAGGAAAAACATCCACAGTGAAATATATATTTTTGCTGCGACTTGAAACACAAGAGGACTGAGAGAATGGCATTTCATGGTTGCAGAAGTGAGAAACAGCACTGGGCATTTAAAAAATAATTTTAACTGGCTCGTGTATGATTTGCACAAGGGAATGGAAAACAAGAGTGGAAAGACAGACAAGAGCAGGTCATGATAGTCCTCGAATCTCACTCTAAGGATATGGGCCTTATCCTAACCTGTGAAGAGATGTGAGCGAATGACTGCTACTTCAACCCACAGTCAATCCACAGCTCTGCTGTGGCAACATACTAGCTGCCTCTTTGGGAAGCCACTGCTTTGGGGAGCCTCTTCTTTGGGGAGCCACCTTTGATTTTCATGGCAGGGAGTTTCTAGAGAGTTGAAAGCCTCTTCCCAAAACTGACATGCAGACATTAATTTCACATGAACACAACACTGCTCTTCTTTCTACATTGGGGGCAAAGTCATGATTATCTTTACACGTTATGCGAGAAACCAAAGCTGAGATGTAATACTGGGGGTCTTCCTCTGTACCTCTGTGTCTCAAAATTGTAAATCACTTTGGGGGCATGTTAAAAAGGGGGATTCATTTGCTCTATTCCAGACTTACTGAATCAGGAGGTCTGGGAGATAAGTTCTTGAATAGGCATTTTCAAAATTTCTTCAATTAGTTCTTAAATAAAATAAAATCTGACAATTATTACTCTTGCCTCTTGCTTTTTAAAAATAACTTGCATTTTTTAGAATAGTTTTAGATTAACAGAAGAATTATGAAATCAGTATAGAAAATTCCCGTATACCCTGTACAGTTTCCCCTATTATTAACATCTTACATTAGTATGGTGCTTTGTTATAATTCATGAACCAATATTGATACATCGATGATGATAAGGATATTATTACCATTAACATGGGCCTATGCTTTATTCAGATTCCCTTAGTTTATCCTGGCATCGTTATTATTAGTTTTATTTTCCTTTTTCTGTTGTTCCAGGATTGCATCCAGGATATGACATTACATTTAATATTCATGGCTCCTTACGCTCTTCTTGGCTGTGATAGTTTCTTTTCTTTGTTTTTGATGACCTTACAGATTTGAAGAGCCAGGCATTTTGTAGTCAGGCATTCAACTGAAATTTATATGACGTTTTTCTCACTATTAGACTGGAATTATGTTCTTGTGTGTTTTTCGTTCGTTTGTTTTCATTTTTGTTTTTTTGAGAAAGATCACAGAGTTTAAGCTCCATTCTCATCATATTCTATCAAGAGTATATTAACATAACATCACTGTTGAACTGGACCTCGAACCTCTGGCTCAGGTAACACTTGCCAGCCCTCTCTACCGGACAGTTATTCTTTCCTCTCTTTCCTTACTATGCTTTGGAAGTAAGTCCCTATGCACAGGCCCCACTTACGGTGTGAGAAGTTATGATCCATGTCCTCAGAGGTAGAATATCTACATAAATTATTTAGAATTCTTCTGAATAGGGAGTTTGTCTTTTCTCCTCTATTTATTAACTTATTAAATTATTTATTTATACCATTATAGATATTAATTTTATACTTTGGGTTATAAGCCAATACTACTTTATTTTTCACTCAAATTATTCCAGCTTTGACTATTTGGAGCTCTTTCGATTGGCTCTTGTATCATTTTGACATACCCTTATCATTGTGGATTTATTTATTTATTTGTTTGCGTGTGTTTGCTCAATTTTATTTTTGAGCATTTCCTTATTTTCTGACACTAGAAGACTCTCCAGGCCCATTTTGCAAATTTCCTATCCCAGTACTACAAGCAGCTATGTCTCTAAGGACATTTGCTTTATTTTATTGAAGAGTGGCACTAGATACCATGATTTGGGCACAAGGTTTCTACTGGGGTATTCTGGAGTGTTGTTGCTTCTAGGCCCTCTCAGCTGACAGCCAGGAGATATATACGTGTATGCTAAGCCATGTATATAAATATTTCTGTACGTAGTTATCGGTATTTATATAAAACTAACTATGAATTCACACTGGGATCTTCAACTCTGCTTTATTATTGCATGAATCATTCTACCCTCTTTCCTTTGCTTATCTGTAAATTCTTACTTCAATAGTGAGAAACCTGGCCTCACCCTTCTGCCATGCATTCACTTAATAGTTCAAATCTAGTGTGCAAGCATAGCAGTATCAGAACCGTTAACCCATATCCCATAGAAAATAACTTTATCAAGTAGAGCAGTGGACCTCAACCTTCTAGGCACCAAGGATCAGTGCTCCTATGAGAATCTAATGTCTAATGATCTGAGGTGGAGCTGAGACAGTGATGGGAGCAGCTGCTCACTGCTCACCTCCTACTATGCGGCCTGGTTCCTAACAGGCCATGGACCAGTACCAGTCTGCAGCCTGGGGGTTGGGGACCCCTAAACTAGAGTACCGTTCTTATTTATAATTTTTTTTACCTTTTATCTTAGACTTCACTCATTTCCAAAGTTATTTAGGTCACCATCTTTCCCTCTGTTTTCTTCCGTAAAGCTTTCATCCACTTGTATTATATAGTTGTACCTTGAAGGTACTGAGGGTTCAGTTCCAGACCACTGCAATAAAGCGAGTATTGCAATAAAGCAAGTCACACAAATTTGTGGTTTCCCCGTTGCCTATATTCCCAGTGCAAGTTATGTTTATACAATATTGTAGTTTATTGTGTAATAGTATTATGTCTGCAAAAACAATGTGAATGCCTTAATTAAAATATAATTTATTGCTAAACAATGCTAACCATCATCTGAACCTTCAATGAGTCATAACTTTTTTCCTGGGAGGGGTCTTGTCTTGCCTTGATGTTGATGGCTAGTGACTGATCAGTGTGCTGTTTGCTAAAGACTGGGGTGACTGTGGCAGTTTGTTGCATCAATTGACTCTTCCTTTCATGAACAATTTTTCAAAAATCACTGATCGCAGATCACCATAACAAATATAATAATAATGAAAAATTTTGAAATATTGTGAGATTATCAAAATGTGACAGAGAGATACAAAGTGAGCAAATGCTGTTGGGAAAATGGTATCTATAGACTTGCTCAACACAGGGTTGCCACAAATCTTCAACTTGTAAAAAAACCAAAAAACAAAAAACAATATCTGTGAAGTGTGATGAAGCAAAAGTACAATAAAACAAGGATGCTGGTAGTTAGATTGTTTTGTCACAGTCTACATTTCATCCTGGAGTTTCTGGCCACCTAAATGATATTTTAAAAATATGGACATGTTATTACTTGTTCTACTCATATTTTTAATGAGGTAAAATTCACAGAACATAAAATTAACCATTTTTAAGCGAAAAATTCAGTGGCATTTAGGACATTTGCAATGTTATGCAACCACCACTCTACTTACAAAACATTTTCGTCACTCTCAAAAGAAAACCCTGTCACCATTAAGCTGTTGCTCCTCGTTCTTCCATTCAGCCTCTGGCAAACACTGACTGACTTTCTGTCTCGGTGGATTTTCCTATTTTGGATATATCATGTAAATGGAATCATACAACATGTGATCTTTTGTGTTTGGCTTCTTTCATTTAGTATAATGTTTTCAAGATAGGTCCACATTGTAGTATACATGAGTGCTTCATTTCTTTTTTATTAATGAATAATATTCCAATATATCTATGTAACACAATTTGTTTATTTATTCATCTGTTGATGGACATTTGTGTTGTTTCTACATTTTGGCTATTGTGTATAGTGCTGCTATACAAAATATGTGTATACATTTTAGTTTGAAATACTTGTTTTCAATTCTTTTAGGTATAAATTTAAGGATAGAATAGCTGGGTTATGTGGAAATTTTGTGTTTAATTATTTAAGAAAACACTAATTTGTTTTTCACAATAACTGAACTACTTTACATTCTCACCAGCAATATACAAGGACTCCAATTTCTCTCATCCTTGCCAACACATGTTTTTTCCTCTGCCTTTTTTTTTTTTTAATTTAGCCATATAATGGGTATGAAGAGAGTATCTCATTGTGGTTTTGATTTGTATTTCCCTAATGACTAACAATGTCAGATATCTTTTGATGTGTTTGTCATTTGTATGTCGTTTTGGAGATATTTTTACATAAGCCTTTGCCTATTTTTATATTGCATTTTTTTCTTTTTTTATTGTTGCGTTTTAGGAGTTCCTTTACAGATTCTGGATATTATAACCTTATCAGATATATGATTTACAAATATTTTCTTCCATTGTGTGAGTTGTATTGTCACTTTTTTTTAATGTCCTTTGAATCACAAAATTTTTTAATTTTGATGGCATTCACTGTATCTATTTTTTCCCTTGGTTATTTGTGTTTTGCAATCATTTTTATAAGAAATCAATGTGAAATTCAAAGTCATAAAGATTTACCTCCATGTTTTCTTCTAAATGTTTAAGCACTTTGGCTCTTGTATTTAGATCATTGTTTCCTTTTTAATTAATTTTTATGTATGATGTGAGGTGGAGGTCCAACTTTATTCTTTTGCATTTGAATATCCAGTTGTTCCAGCACCATTTGTTGAAGAAACTATCCTTTCTCCTTAGAATGTTCTTTGTACTCCTGTTAAAAACTATTGGCCATAGATGTATGGGTTTATTTTAAACTCTCAATTTTTTTCCATTGATCTATATGTCTAACCTTATGACGGTAACACAATGTTTCAAAACTGTAGCTTTGTAGATAAGTTTTAAATTGGGAAAGTATGATACATTCGACTCTGTTCTTTATTTTCAGTAGTGCTTCGGCTATTCAGTGAAAATTGCATATGAATTTGAGTACCAGCTTTTCCATTTGTGCTCCAAAAAGCCATTAAAATTTTTGATAGGAATTACATTAAATCCATAGATCCTTTCGGATAGTGTTGCCTTCTTAACAATATTATGTCATCCACAAACATGATGTCTTATCATTTATTTAGGTTTTTTTAAATTTCTTTCAGCAATGTTTCATAATTTTCAAATCTTTAGCCTCCTCAGTTAAATTTATTCCTAGGTACTTTGTTCTTTTGAATACTATGATAAATGAAATTGTTTTCTTAATTTCTTTTGGATTCTTCATTGCTGGTGTGAAGAAATACAACTGATCCTTGTGTGTTGATCTTCTACTTTGCAACTTTGCCAAAATTATTTATTAGTTATAGTCTTCTTATTTGTAGATTTTTTTGGACTTTTCTGTCTATACGATCATGCCATCTGTAAATACGTATAGGTTTACTTTGTATTTAATTTAGATGCCTTTAATTTCTTTTTCTTGCCTAATTTCTTTGGTTATAACTTCTGATAAAATATTGAATAGCAGCAGTGAAAGCAAGCAATGTCTTGTTCCTGGTCTTATAGGAAAAGCTTCCAGTCTTTTACCATTGAGTATGTTAGCTTTAGGTTTTTCATAAATGTCCTTTATCATCTTGAATAAGTTCCCTTCTATTACTACTTCTCTCTTTCTCTCTTTTTTTTTTTTTTAATTATGGAAAGGTATTGGGTTATCGCAAATGCCTTTCTGAGCCAAGTGAGATGATCATGTGTGTTTCTCCATTCTGTCTATTAATGTGATATAGTACATTGATAGATTTTTATATGTTGAACCATTTTTGCACTCCTGAGGAAAATCTCTCCTTGGTCATAATGTAAAATCCTTTTAATGTGATCTTAGATTTAGTTTGTTAGTATTTTGTTGATGATTTTCTTTGTCTATATTTGTAAGGAAAATTTTCAATTTGGGAAGTGTTTGTTTTCTATGTATCTTATACCTTTTGTGTTCCTTATCTCTTATATTTGCTTTATTTTGTGTTTAGTTTATTATTATATATCATTTTGATTTCCTTCTCATTCCCATTGTTTGTATTTTTCAGATATTCTTAGTGGTTACAATACTGGTTATAATTAACATTTAAATTTATCATAGTATAGTTTAAACTAATACCTTTTTTCAGTAACATGTAACTCTACTCCTTTACAATCCATTTCTTACCTTTATGTTGTTTTCTTTTCACAAGTTACATCTTTTTATAGGATGTTTCCATTAACAAATTTATAATAATTTTTTACATCTATTTGTCTTTTAAAATCACATAGAAAAGAAAAAGAGGAATTACAAACCAAAAGTGCAATTATATTAGCTTTTATGTTTACCTATGTAGATACCTTTATCAAAGTTCTTTATCTCTTTGTATAGCTTCTAGTTGATTTTTTTTTTTTTTTTAATTTCAGCTTCTCTTATTAGGCAGATGTACTAGCAATGAACTTGCTCATTTTTTTTTCTGGGATGTTTGTTTTACCCCTTCATTTTTAAAGGATAGCCTTTTGGGTATAGAATCCTTGAATGACAATTTTTTTCTTTCATCCCTTTAAAAATGTCTCTGTTTTCTGTCTTCCATGGTTTCTGATGAAAAATGGACTATTTACCTTATTGATAATAAAATATATAATTTTTTGATATTATCCCTTGTACATAATATTTTATTCTCTCTTGCTGCTTTTAAGAGTCTTTATCTTTTGACAGTTTGATTGTAATTGTTTTAGTATGGGTCTCTTAAAGTTTATTCTATTTAGAATCTTTGAGGTCCTTGGATTCATCAAATTTAGGAAGATTTCAGCCATTATTTCTTTAAATATTCTTTCTACCCCTTTCTTTGTCTCTTCTCCTTATGGAATTTCCATAATATAATGTCAGTACACTTAATGGTACTCCACATGTCCCCTAGGCTCTGTTCAATATTTTTCATTCGTTTTTTTCCTGCTTCTCAGAATGGATACTTTCGACTATCTAGTATTTCAGTTTTCCAATCCTTTGTTAGGCTTTCTCTAATCTGCTGTTGTCAAATCTGTTCTAGCAAAATTTTTATTTCAATTATCGTACACAGTAGATTCAGAATTTCTCTCTTTTTATGATTTACATCTTTTTGTGGATCTTTTATTTTGTTCTTACATTATTTTCCTGATTTCCTTTAGTTCTTTGATTATAATTAAGACAGTTAATTTAAAGTCTGCCTAGTAAGTCCAATAGCTTGACTTCTTCAAGCACGGTTTCTGTCAATTTATTTTTTCTTGTTAATGGACCAGACATTCCTCTTCGAATGCTTTGCAATTTCTGTTGAAAACTAGGCATTTTTAATGCTGTAACGTGGTAGCTCTAGAAAGCAGATACTTTCCCCAGGGTTATCTTTTGTTGATTGTTGAGAACTGCAGTGTTTGTTCAGTGACTTTTCCAAACTATTTTTGCAAAGACTGTATGTCTGGTTGTGTATGATCTCTGAAGCCTCTGTTTCACTATCTCAGTGTCAGCCAGTATGACCTGACAGATTTCCTTAAATGCCTGTAGGCAAAATTAAAAAAAAAAAAAAGAAAGAAAATACTTCTCTCCTGATTGCTGAGCTAAGCACACTTTTCCAGCTAAGATAGGTCACCTACAACTCTGCTTGAGCCTTTACCACCTGATTTTGCAGAGTCTACTGATCTGTGATGTGAATAATGTGATTTCTCCTACTTTGAAGAACTTCTGCTTCTTGAATATTATGTTGGCTGGCATTTTGCTTTTTCAAAGGTAAAATATACAGTTTAAATAGTGTATTTGAGGCTCTGGGTCCTAACAGTCTTTTCCATACTTTAAACCCCTACTTATTTAGCCAGTCGTTTCTCACAGCTGGGCAAAACAAATCCATCCTAATAAATACAACAGGCTGATACTTTGTCTTCCTCTGAACTCTGGTATATGGAAACAACAGTGTAAATGATAAATGAGAGCCAGAAAAGGGGTGTAATTTCATTACCTAGTTAAAGACACAGCCACTACTTAGCTCTCACTGATAGTGGTCATGTAAAGACACAGGCCCTAACATACCAGTTATGATAGATTATACTTTTTAGGAATGATCACAGCAATATTTTCTGTCCATATACTTCTCCCCATTAAGAAGTAGAGTCTATGGCTCTCCTTTTTGAAACCTTGGGGAAGGTATTCTACAAATAGAGTGTGATTGATGTGGCGTTCTATAATGCCCAATGGTAGATCATGAAAGGCAATATGATTCTATTTGACTGTTTCTTGGGTTCTTACCCTTGTAAGAAGAAGCCTGGGCCCACATTAAGAGAGACTGAGACCCCAAATCCTCAGCTCTTGATGAGCTTCCAGCCCATAGCCAGAACCAGCTTGAGAGTCACATGAGAGAGGCATCTTAGAAGTGGATCTTCCATCTTCCATTGAGTTATTACAGCTAATATGATATAGTTTGAACAGATGAAACCTCCAGACCAAGTTCTACCCAAATTGCAGATTTGTGGTAAAAAAATAATAATAATTGTGTTTTATTCTTTAAGCCATTAGATGTTATACTGGATTGTTTGATAGCAATAGATAACAAAAATAGCAGGTTTTCCAAATATTTTTAAAAAGTCAAAAATCTAAATTTTTAAGTGAAATCCTTGACTCTTGAATGTTAGCAATTAGCTCCAAATTTAAAATCCTTTCTACAGGTTACATAAAACACATATTTATGTCATTTTCAAATTTCTTACCACAGCTTACACAGTTTCTCAATTAATTGTCTCAATACTGATAATGCTGCCAGGTAGTTGTTAATATATATATATATATATATATATATATATATATATATATATATATATATATATATATATATATATATATAATATATATAAATATATATAATATATATTATATATAATATTCACTGATTCTTGGGTTATCTATTATATATATATATAAATATATTAGTAAGAAGTACAGTCATGATATGAACTTAGCAAATCTGCTTTTTCCTACACCATACTACATTTTTAGGCTTAACATAGAAGACAGATTATTTCTTGCTTCATTTAATCTTTATATTTCTGACCCATTTAGTTTCTTTCACTTTTCTATTCTATTGGTGGTGTTTTCTTTTTCTTCTAATTCATTTCACCACCAGTCCTCATCTCTAGCTTTATTTCTTCTCTTGGATTCCAAAAAGGAAATGATTAAACCAAGGAAGGCATTGATGATTCTTTAAACCAGGGGATTTGCTCAGGGCTAGAGTGAAGTTGTGTTGTGGTGAAGCAGAGACACATAATTAGCCCAGGCTAGACCGGTACACATTCCCAGCCAACATACTGGCATAAAGTTGTTATCACGTCTTTAGGATTGCCATTTTGTGATTTGTTTTGTTTTTTTTATTTATCCTTTATAACCAGTTACCATTGATTTAAAGTTTTTTTGTTTGGTTTGGTTTGGTTTTTTTTTTGCTATAGAAATACAACAAAGATGGGACCTGCAGACTCAATATTTGGAAGTATGTGTCTGTGTATCTATTCGGCTGCAGGTGGAAGACAAAAGAAGGGATCGTGTTTTTCTGTCACCTTTGAAAGAGAAAAGAAGAAAAATGGTGAGAGCCACCACTATTTCCTAGGTGATTACAAAATGAGAAAAATAAAAGAAAAGCCTACCTTCATTTTTGGACAACAATACCATCTTTGTGATAAACCCAATTGGATCAAAAGAGCATTTTACTTCAAATAAGTGTAATAAATAGGCTTTTAGGATAATGGTCTTAATTTTCTTGTTAACAATCATCAACTTGGTTCTCCCTTAAAGAGTCTTATTCCTGATAGTATATGTTTGAAACACATTTTGAATAAAATCCATGCAAAAGCTAATTTTGTAACTTCTAAATCTACTAAGCATACTTTATATCATTTTGATACAATTGTAGGCACATGACCAAGGAGCAGAGTTTACTCAACTGACTGATAGATGGAAATCCAGGATTTGGGACTTGGTTCTACTGCTCTAACCTAGGAAATTTCCAACATCTATGGGACTCAGATTTTCTACTTGTAAAAGCGGATGGTAATAGCTGATCCATGGGCTGTTCTAAGAATAGAACAAAAAGATATCAATATATCTGTCAGTAATATTCTTCCAAGTGAAGAGGCTTTATAAATTCAGTGTTATTGATGTTTTAATTATTTTCCCTAAAAATGCATCACATCAGAGTTTATTTTACATTTATAATAATTAAAACATAGTACTTTACAAAAAGGAGATTTTGTTTTTTTACATAAAGTCCCTCAAATCATCTCAAATTATGCTCAGAGAACAACAGTGCTTTGAGATTTGGAGAAAACAAAGTTTTTAAAAAAGAAAAGTACTGTGCTGTCAGATAAGTTTGTGAGGTACTTGATGATGCAGCACTGATGTGAAATGTATTAATGTTAAGTAAATATACATTCATAGCTTTCCATACTCTGCAGAAGAAGATAAGTCCCCACTCCATTGTTGTTTGGCTTGGTCATGTGACTTGCTTTGACAAATGATATATGAGTGGACATGATACATGTTGCATCCAAGCAGAGAATTTAAATCCAAGTCAAATGCATGGTTTGGCTTGGCCTCTTGCTCTTCTGTCCCCATCATGAGAAGAGCTTTCTCCAGGTAAGCACTACTCCTTCAGCCTGGGTCCCAAATAGATAAACATATGCAGATCTAAATATGGCATGTGGTTTCCAGCTGAACCAAGATAGTTGACTTATGGACTTGTAAGAAATACAAGAGTATAAGCCACTGAGATTTGAAGATTTTCGTTATGTAATATTTTTATAACAAAAGCGAATTAGTTCATACGTTAAACACATTTTAACTATAAGATTTCTCAGGGTACTTACTATGTTGTTGGTCATTGTGGATCCCAAAATTAATTGGTCCTAGACTTATGTGTTCTGAGGAAACATCATAAAATACAATATTTAGCATGATTTTTTTTTTGCACCATGTTGTCTTTTGAAAAGCAGAAAGCATTAAAGTTTCAAACATCCCATCCTCACATAACTCAACAACAGTTGTGACTTTATTATATATTAACACCCATTAATATAGACTGATGATGTAATTTAGTGGTCAAGAGCAGTGGCTTCGAAATAATACAAGCTTTGAAATTTAATGCTACCACTTAGGAGCTGAGGGACTTTGGGAAATTCATGCACATTATCTGAGACTTAATGCCCTTATTGGTAAACTTGGGTCATAATAGTAGCACATCATAGAATTGTTGTGAGAATTATTTGGAATAAATAATAGGTTTAGCATAATGCTTGACTCTAGAACATGAGTTAAATAAATGGTAGCCAATATCAATATTTCTTAAAGGTCCATTTCTATAATATCCTGTTAGAGAAATTGACAGTAAGAAAGTAGTAGGTCTAAAGAATACAGAACAAGTTGATTTTAATCAAAGAACAGATTACTTAGGAGCAACCACCCTCCACCTCATTTTTCTGAATCATTTTTGACTGAATTCAACTGTCTTGTTTTCCAATAACTTTCATATTACTGAATTAAAATTTTCTGAATATTCCCCTGGTCCACCAATGGCATCCCACCATTTCATCTCGAAGTAGAAGCATGGAAAGTTAATAGTCTGTCTGCATTTATTTACATGAACAGAAGAAGCTACCCTGTCCCTGCTACCCTAGGTGATTTCCAGGATTTCAAATTTCTACAAACAACCTGTTCACTCCCAATTAGCAATTTCTGTTTCTATTTTTTAAAAATACAGAATTTAGAGTCATGTGGGAAGTTTCAACATTTTAGCGTATAAAGTAGAGCTTCTCTAACCCCTGCTATGACTACTCTGTTTTAAATGTTGGAAAAGAAATGATCTTTTAAAAGGTGGAATAAGCAAAAGGGACACAGTCCATTCTGGCCTTTCCTGGGGATTTTTAAGATGTTTCCCCAAAGAGCCTTTCTAACTCTCTAACTTTTCAAGGTTTGTTCATTGTGCCAGAGAAGAAAATGTACCTACTATTGTTCATTGGGGTAATATTTAAGTCTAGGCTAGATTTCAAGCTCAAATTGAGCACAATCTTTTGATTTATTTTAAGAAAAAAAATTAGCCTGTAAAAATTCTGCTCTTCTTATATAGTAACCCATAAACATGCTCTGAGAAGGTTCAAAATGGGTTAAAACTAGGCTTATATTTCTAAATGTAGATGCCTTGTGTCATAACGAGTAAACTAAGTGAATCTACTCATTTTAGATATATTTAAACTCTCTGTGTACTGAAATTCTCCATAATTTTCAGTTATTATTTCTCATATTTTGGCACCATTTTAATCTTCCCCTCCTTCCAGAAAATATACTCACACAGTAAAGGTAAAATGTGAGCAAATGACATGGGAATTTTATAAATTTAATACAAAACAATCAGAAGTTTAAAAAAATAAGCATTTTTAAAAGTAGATATATTAATCAGCCATATTATTTGAGGGAATGAGTAGAAATATGAGGGTAATTTTAACTCTTATGAAAGCTGATTTATTAACATATTTCTCAATATTCACAGTTGAGGTCTCCTTGATACTTTTCTCACTAGGAGGAAAATCCATAATATCAAGGTCCACATGAAGACAGTGGAACATTTACAAGAAAGCCAGTCTGGAAGGTAGCAGCTGGATGTGTCAGAGTATAGAAAATTGTTTTTGTATATGGTAATATATACATAATACAAAATTGACCATTTTGACCACTTTTCAGTGTACAGTTCAGTGGTATCACATAGACTCACATTGCTGTGCTGCCACCACCACCATCCACTTCCAGAACTTTTTTTATCATCCCAAACTGGTGTATACATATTGGTGTATACATATCTCTTTAAGTCCCTGCTTTTGATATATACCCAGAAGTAGAATTGCTGGATCATGTGGTAATTCTACATTTAATTTTTTAAGGAACTACTATACTGTTTTCTACAGAGGCTGCACCATTTTACATTCCCACCAGCAATACAGGAGTGTTCCAATTTCTCCATATCCTTACCAATGCTTGTAAATTTTTTCTTTAAAAAAAATAATAACCATTTTAATAGCTATAATCTATATTTCATTGCAGTTTTGACTTATATTTCCTTAATGATTAGTGATACTGAGCATCTTTTTATAGAATTATTGTTCACTTGTATATCTTCTATGCAGACATGACTTTTCAATTTCTTTAGCCATTTTTAAATTGTTTTTTTTTTATTGTTACTATTGAGTTAGCAACCTTTGGATTCATAGCTTAATGAATTTAACTATCACCTCAAAAGTTGTAAAAAAAACCCCAGTTATTATAATGGGTCATATTCATTGTTGAAATGATTGTTAAATAAATATAATACATTTTAGTCAGTGAAGGGAGATTTATTTTTCATGTAACTCATTCCATATGAGTTGTATACTCCTATCTTTAGTGGAATTCTCTCTTTTTACAGGTATTTCTTTTGGACTCCCACAGTTAGCGAACAGTCAAGAAAGGTGTTTTCCTGTGGTATTTCTCCCCTCATCTCTTCTACCTTCCGTTTGTTTATTTTCTTCTTGTGAAACAGTAGTATTACTGGCAGCAGGATCTTTTCTGTTCGTTTTAAAAAACACACCTCTCTTCCTGACTTGTGTGTGATGGAGGACCATAAAGAATTCTCTTTGCCCCACCAAACTCTGTCACCACGCCCTGTCACCATGCCTTCGACCAACCACTTGCTCACGTATACCTTGGACAAGTCTCTTCACTTCTCAGTGCCTCCTTTGCTCATGTGCAAAGCTGTATCTGACATGATCTCGTAGGGTGTAGTGATGATCCGAGGCCTCACCTAGATCCCCTGAATCCTCAGATCCACCTTCACCACTATCTCCTTGAAATGAAAAGCCGAACCTTCCCTGGTTCTACTCAGCCTGCACACTCCCCACAGGATTCAGCAGACTGACTAGAAGTTCTAAACAAACACTTACATAGTACTTACCCTGCATCAGGCACTGTCATCAGCATTTTATACACATTAACTCATTTAGTTTTTGTAATAATCCTGTATATCCTATTATTCCCATTTTAAAAATATGGAAACTGAGGAACAGAGAAAATAAATAAATTGCCTCAGGTCATACAGCCTGTAAGTGGTGGGAGGCAGGTAGTTCAGCTTTCGTGGTTTCTTGACCACTGTCGCAGTGTGCCTTCGGAATTTGCTTGGCCCCTAGGGCTCTATATCCAGGCTCTCCTCCCTCTAGCCTCAGTGCCTGCCACTTACTTTAAACCAAGTCACCAGGAGGCATACCACAACGTTTGAGTCTTTCTATCAAAAAATATACTTTTAGGCTCAAACATAAAGCCAGGTAATAAGGATATTATTATATCCATCTTTCAGTTTCATCCAATTTGCTGTTATCTCTCTTATTCATATTTGTTATTAATGAACTGACATATCATTGAGAAATTGTCAAATGAAGCAAAACAAGATAAAGATTGAATTAATCTCGCAGCTAATTGCTACATAACTCTTATTTCTCATAAAATAAAAATCACAAAGATAAACTAGGAAGATGGCTGTATGTGGCCAGACAAATATGAAAATACTCAAATACATCCTGATTTATTTTGTTTCTAGAGAAAAACTAGTAGAAAGGGCAAAGAGGAGAAACATTTATAAATAATATCGTCATCATAGCATTGGTCAGGGCCTAGAGTATTAATATGTAGGAATATTTTAACTGAAAATCCCTGCTAATTCATCACAGTTTATATGTGAGTTTCCCTAAAATCACTGGGTCCAAACCCAGACATGTCTTTCCAGAATTTCCTGTATTGAAGATCTTTGCAAGATGCCACAATTCTGAATTTCTCAACCACAAAGGATTTCAATTCTTCCTCTCAACCCCAAATCTCAAACTGAATCTGAGTAGGAGGCTCCCAGCTCCACAATCCGGGCGGGCAACACCTGTCCTTTGATGAGAGAGAAAGAAATGAGCACTTTCAGGGAAATAATTAAAACTGCCCTCACGTGTAAGGGCCACCTGAGGGTCCAGCAGTACAAGAGACAGGGAAGTTCAGGTGAAAGTGCCAAGTGGGTAAAGGTGAGACACAAAGAGAGCAGATGCAGGTAGATGCAGCAGTGCATTACAGGAAGAATTAATGAGTGACTCAGTGGTGAGTTACCTCTTAGATAAGTGCTAATTGATATTCGCCTTAAACTTATGAAGAAACTGAGGTACAGGGGAGAATGGATGTGAGATCCCTCAGCATGTGGCAGAGATAGAAGAAAAAGAAAGGGCTACTTTGTTACTCCACTATTCAGGATGATTTTTCACTACTTTGTTCAGTGTTGTTCTGCACATTGTAGCCAATTCTGCATGTTCTGTAACAGAGAGGCATAGGGGAGAAAAGACTGCATAGTTATTATTTATAGATGAATTTTTAAAGTCTGAAAATTTTAGAACTAATACCAAAATAGAGTAATGTTGCTAAAGAGAAAACAAATAGTTTTTCCTTGCTATCCGAAAGTACAGTGTTTCTATAAAACCTATCTTAAGCTGAAATAATATAAAGCGAAGAAGCAATTATGATTTGTTTACATGGAAAATTTTTTGAGCATTTCCAAACCCAAAGAATAACTTACCTATTAATACCAAATAATATATAAAATCTAAAATAACACTAACATATAGTAAAAGCAGGAGGGGAAGGGTGGTGCCACTCTTCCTGCTCCTGGTGTGCACTGCCTCTACAACAGCTTGCTACAAAACAAATGTTGAACACTATTTTAGTTTTTCACTTTTTTTTTGTAAGTGAAAATCCTCTTCGAATTTCTTTCAGTTAGTGAAAACAGATACTAATGTCAGTCTTTGGTAAAAGTGAAGAGGCCAAAGCAGAGGATACCTGCATACTAAAATTAAGTAGCTTTTCAAGTATAAGCAATAGTTTATTCAAAAACGTAATGAGAAAATATATGAATCACACAAACAACAACAACAACAACAAAAACACCATAAAAACAAAGGAATTACTTTAACAATAAATGTGCAAGAGCAAAACATAATCACCACAAAATTTACCTCAAGATCATAATACTTTAGTAATTGGAAAGGCATGTCATATAGTACAGACGATAATGGATTATGGCAAACGACTACATCAGTTTAATGCCTTTAATCAAATCTTGTTGTAATTTCTTTTGAAAGTGTCAAAGAAATTTTTCTGGAATGATAACCAGGCAAAAATAGCTAGGATTTAAAAGCAGCTCCTTCTAACAGCTACAAAATGCAACAGGAGTGGAGACTAAAAGTAGCACAATTTGTAACTAATCTGTGTGAACACTATGCTCTGTCTTTCCTGAGCTGTCACAGTTCCCATCTTTCAACAACTTTATGCAGAAGAGACCACAATTACTCTCATTTAGCAGAAGCCAAAGAGTTTGAGTATGTCTTCACAAAGTGATACAATTAATGGCAGGTTTTTGGTTTTTGCACAGCATCATCTTTCACTTTTCACCTGCTTAATTACTTATGCTCTGAACAACATATAGGCAAATCAGCTAGCATTGGTATATAACCAATGATGCGCCAGAAGTGGACACCCTGGAAAACTGTCTTAAAGGAACCACCACTAATCAAAGAATACCATATTCTTTAAAGATCAGTGCTGACCAGTTACTTACTTCTTTTGGAAAAATAAAACAGTTCCATGTTATGTGATATACTCAAGTAAATTCCATCTGGATTAAGAAGCTAAATGGAAAAAATAAAATTAAAATAAAAAATTTACAATACAGAAAAATATGTGAGAGTCTAGCTGTTCTCATGTTGGAGGAAGGCTTTCTATACAAAAAAGAAATCACAAAGGAAAAGTAATAGAAAGACTTAATTACTCAAAATGTTAAAAATATTTTCACCAAATGAAAACATCAGAAATTGATTAAAATTGCAATGAAATGTTTATATTTAATGTAGAAAGTGCTATATTTTGTGAAGGGAGCTTAGTAATATATATCGAGCTGATCAAAAGTTCTTGTCCTGTGATTTCCTAATTCTTGTTAAAAGAGTTTGGCATAGCAATGAAGCCAAAGATGAAAGAATCTTTCCCGCAGCAAAGTTTGTAATCACAAAAGGTAAGAGATAAACTGAATGGAGAAGCAAACTCAATAGAAGAAGAGATTCACTAATTCTGGTGCACCTCTATGATACATATGTCACCATCAGTATAGCTTTTTCAAATAACATTAAAGAACATGGGAAGCTCTCAGGACAAAACTTTGCATACATGTATGTCTGGAAAGGAGAAAATAATTGTCAGATTATGCTTTAAACCTTCAAAAGGAAGGAATGGGATAACAAGACATTCTTACTTTTATGTTTTTTACTTCTGCAAAACTTTACTTTTGTATAATTAAAACCAGCCACATTTACAATTAGAAAAGGATAAAAAATTAAAAACTGAAAGGCGGGTTTCAAAAATTCATATCAATATGATTGTATTTTTTGCTCGTCTATCCATACATAGAAGTAAATATATATATAAAATCATACTAATTATCTGAGAAGTGTCATAGACAATTTTCTATTTCTTTTACTAATTTTCATACTTTTCAAAATCTCATGTGTATTATCTCATTCTTCTAATAAGAAAAAAAGTAAACAATGTGCTAAAGTAAATACAAATCTTCAAATAGTTCAGTTTTCTGCAAGTAAATTTTTGGGTGTTATTTTAGTGTATGTGTAGAAAAGCCATTTCATGTACTTATGGCTCTGGTTTAAATTATGCAGGAGCCATCCAACTTCCATGTGGAAGTATCTCACTTACATGTTCAGTTGTAAGTGAGTGTAATATGAATTAAGAGGAGAAAGCCTTTTTCTCTTCATCACATCCTGCAGTTGCAGTGGAAAGTTTAAGGGCCAAGTGGTCAGAGCAGAGACAGGTCCTGGCCAAGCAGGGTTGTTAGGAGCCCTCCCAGTTCAGAAGGACATCACCAGAAGAATATTTAGAGCTGGATATTGGAAACTTTGACTCCAGCATAATATTCTACATGGAGAATGGGTAGAATTCTTCCCACTTAGGCACTAGGTTAAGTGAGTATTGCCAGCAGCATTCAGATCTGAAGGGAAGACAGATTTAAGCATCAATGTGATGGAAAGTACTTTGCTGAAAATGTTAATATTACTGATGTTTGTATTTAAAAGCATTATTTGTTGCCTCTAACTGCTGCAAGGTCACTTCATCTTGGAGGAAGACTGCCAGAGTGAAATGAAAAAGGCCTGTGGAATTCTATAAAGAGCAGAGTGCAATGAAAATAGTGGTGGAGGCTGTTTGAGAAGACTGGAATTTCAATTTGTCCAGCACTTGTCTCTCAGCATACCAAAACCCCTTTCTCCGAGGAATATGTTTTCCCACCTCCTCACACCCTGGACTCTTTTACTGACTTCGTTTCACACTGTGCTGATTCATGCCTTTACATGCCTTTTTTTATCTTGCTGCATGGCTGACAGAACTCACAGAGTAGGTAGTCATGGAATTGTGCCCCAAACACTGTAAGGAAAGTAGGTGTGGAGCTGACATGACTCAAGACAGGATCTTTCAACATCAGATAGAGGAGCTTCCAGATAGCAGATGGCATATCATATCAGCCACTGAACCCACGGGAGCACCTTGTTTGGCCCTAATAAGTCACAGCAGCCAGAAAGCACCTGTGTCCCCTGAGGCTGGCTCTTCCTATACCCACGATTGATTGAGCCTTGTCCAGAAGCTTGGCAGTTCAAACAGAGCAGAATATTTTCAAACATAACCTTCCATTGAAGCAATCAGTTCTTTTCTGTCTACCCAGTGGTGTCACTGGCAGCCAGTTTCTCCAGACTTCAGCTGATACCCTGCTGTGGCCAGCAGCCAGGGCAGCCTCAGTCAACTCAAGTCTGGCTGAAGTTCGGTTCCTCTTGAAAACCATCAGGAAAGAACTGTTCATTTGAAATTTGCCCATTAGTTGATAAAAATAAATGTTTTGTTTTCTAGTGTAAGATGGGTGCCAATTCCAAGCTATGGCTTTATATTTTAAGACTCATTTAACTGACACTTGCATCAAACTTTAGAAATCATTTGAAGAATGGTCAGAGAACTGTTCAGAACTCCAGTCCCCAGAGAATAGAGGGCAGAGGTACGATCTGGGAATCCAACAGCAAATTATTTAGGCAGCATATTCCACCAATACACCATGTATTTTAAGTACTTTTACCTTCTTAAATCCTTTCAGCATACCTGCAAAAGTGATAGAAAATAATGCTTTTTTATTTTCCATGGAAAATGCAGAATAAATACAAGGAGACGGTAAATAAAGAATCACTAACTTTGGCACTCCTGAAAGAACTATCTTCTAGGGTAATTTCCCAAACTTTTCTGTGCATTAGGTTATGGGGGACTTTTAAATATCCTCAGAGCCAGGCCACACCCAAGGCAAATTTAATCACAATCTCAGTAGTTTGAAATTTTGCAAGCAGCTACAGTGAGAAGCCAAGTCTGAGAACCAGAGTTCTGTTAATCTTTAAGAGATCTGAGCTCTGCGAATGTGAGCGATTGGAGAGGGTATCTCCACAAAGCTGACATCTGACTTGGGCTTGGAGGAAGAGTGGGAAGCTGGCAAGTAGAGAAGGGCAGGATTCCATTCTAGCATAGCAAGGCATGGGACCCCGAGTTCCGATTTGTCACTGCCATCCAGTGCTCCAGCAGCTCCAAAATATTTACAGACCATTCTAGGAGCCCCTTATGACTGCTCACAGCACCTCTTGTGAGAAGTCTCCAGACTGCTCTGGATACTGATGGACATACGCTATATTTGGTCACTTATCCTGATCCATCCACCCCCACACCCCAGAGAATGCCATATGAGTTGTGTTTTTTTCTTATTTATTTTCCTGTTCTTCTAGAGCTCCTAGATTAGACATGTAGTAGGAGTAAGTATTTTTAACAGAGTAGGTAGATGAATTAATCAGTATAAATATTCACTTGGTTTTTTTATCAATTCATTTCAGTTCAGTATTTATCTATTAAGTGCCTCCTATGGACCTAGCCCCTGCTATAAGCTCTGAGACTATAATTCTAAACAAGAGAGAGACCTTGCAAATTGATGGTGCCCCCAAGTTTTCCCTGAGAACATCTCTACAGCTGGGCTTCTCATCTATCTTATAACACACATAATAATTTCCCATTTGTTCTTCAGTTTTTCTCACACACGCTCACTTTGCTTCTGACTCACTTCTCCATCCAAGGCTTTGGATACACAGAAGAAAAGCATGTTTAAGATTGAACTGGCTCCTGCAAATGGGTGCTGAAAGGTCTGCTTATGTTAGCACATGTGTTTCACACCAGGGCTATCTTTAGGAGTCTCTCTTTAACTGGCTGAGAGGGTCACACTTATTCAGGGAGGAATAGAATTTAATATAAACATTCCTTGCCTCCTCCCCCTTCACGGAAAAAAAAAAATTAACTGATACCGAAGGCGAAAGCCCGGTCTCGGATTGTCTATAAAACTAGCTGTTCCAATATCTGAACTCACAGAATCACCCTCCAGTTAATTTGGAGATTGGAATGAAAACATGTTCAAAGTTTTGCCCTAAGTCAGTCAGCCAATAGGTATTTGTGTACCCTTCAGATAGCTCTGGTACTGTATATGTAGGTTTTATTTCTCTGGAGTCAAAAAAAAAAAAAAAGGTGAAATCTACAAAATTGATCCTTGGGTTACAACAGAATGTGCAGATTGGTGTAGTTCCTTCCCACAGTTCTGCAGGTGCTTTCTTTGGCAATAGATTCTCATTTAAGGAAGAATTTCCAACACAGAGTTGCTATGCAAAGCCCATGTGAAAGTCAAAGATCGCCTGACCATAGCTTTGAAAGAAATGCTCGTGTCTGAAATCTTTAAATACTGTCTATGAACTGACCTAAATGCAGAGATTTCCAAAAAGCTAAATGCCAACAACTCTGAGAGTGAGCAAGAATTCCATTAGCAAAGGCTTGTGTTTAATCTCCTGCAATGTATTATCTCTCATAATGAGGAGAAAGTCACCTAATGTAAAACTCCTCCACATTGTTACAGATTATAGAGCCTGTCTTAAAACAGCCCTGGCAGGAATTCCAAGTTAGAGATAAAAGCAGTGGGGAGTATCTTGAAATGTAATGAGGTGGTATATAATAGACATTTAACTTCTAAGATAATCTACCAAGTAAAACTGTAATCAGGCAATTTCAAAAATAGTGATATAACTTGAAGATTAAATAGCCAGTGCTGACATTTCAAACACATATGCGCGCGCTCACACACACACACACACACACACACACACACACACACATGCACAATCTGTACAATTTATAATATGAGTCATTATGGTTTATAATAGTTGTGATTTCTGTAAATTTTACATGGAAAAACTCCAGAACTCTTGGTACTTAGCTGATTCAGCCCAGAGGGCCCTTTGAAGAAGTGCAAGCCATGTAACAAGTGCCCACAAGTGCAGGCAATTTGAAGGTAATGGAGATGTATTTAATAATTTCATCTTATATTAATTAAACAATTTCTATTTACCTGACAACAACATGTGTCTATCTCAAACAGCATAGTGTTTTTTAAGTGCATGGTTGAATTAACACTTGTGAGCTGGAATTAGAAATAATATATAGTATTGTATTTTACTTTTGTTAGTACTATGCTCTTTTATTTTCTGAAATGTAAGCTATAAGCCCATATAAAATAAAATGGGTCAATTTTCCTGGCAAGGCACCATGGTGAAAGACCCACCACAACAAAAAAAGATCCACAGGATAGTACTGAAATAATTAGTTTAATTCTAAATTACACTGTGTCCCTGCAACCTTCTTCTACTCCAGCACCGAGAGTCCTTCTTCTCTATGCGGGAAATAAGCAGTACTCTAGCATATACCTAACGCTGGTAAATGGATTTTTTTTCCCCTAAAACAGTACATGTATTTCATAGCACGTATTTATTAGCTTTTAACTATTTAGTCAAATGAAGTTTAAAAACACTACAATACCCCCAAATTACAAAGAAATAATTTTTCATTTGTCTCAAAAAAGCAAGCTAAGCAATTTTTTCCCTAAAATCTTTGAAATTTCTTTAGTAATTTATATTTTTGACAAGCCATTTACTTCTAGATTTTTAAAAATAATATAAACATTTATGCAGCTACCAAAATATGTAAGCCTGAATATTATATTTATAATTCTTTTTTTATGCTTCTGAGCTCACTTTATGGGCAAGATAATTTGGGGAGACTCACACATACCACATGAAAAATACTTTTAAAATGAATATATTTTAATCCAATTAATAAATGAATTTTGAAATGTAAACCAAAAAAAGAAATGAACTATCTTCTATACGCATCTAATCTATGGTTAATGTAATTTTTGTAACCAAGCAAGTCTGTGAGTTTGAATCCCAAAGCCATGTTTTAAGTTCTGCCCTTTCCCAACCCCAAAGTCCCTCTCCTTTGACTTCTGGCTACCAACACACCCCAAAAAAGCAAGGCACTGTATAAAAGTTTAAAAACCAAAGAAATGTCCTTTAGAACCATTTAGTAATCTTAGAAACAATCAAACATGAGAAGTATCCACATTTATAGTTCTCTAGTAAGAAAATGTTAGAAAGTAAAAATGGAGCGGTGATTCTGAATAATAACCAGTTCAATTAAAGTTCAGATCTCTTAATGTTTGAGAATTTTTTTCCTCCTAGGTCTGGAAAAGATGCCTGACATAAGGTGATCCTTTACTTCTTTACTTTGTGATTTTGGAATGTTGTGGACCGGGAGAGTAACAGCTGTTAAAGGTAAGTATCACTGTCCTCTCAGAAGAGAGCAACAATTACACCTATAATGGTAGCAATGGTAGTGTTTCAAAACAACATTTTAAACCTGAAAGGGGCATTTTGAGTTTGGAACTATGTGTGTAAATCTGGGGCTGCATTGTCCAGTTCTCCACTTTTCGTTTGTAACTAGACACAAGCAGGCTCACCCTCTCAGGGGCTAGGTGTTCTCCCTCATTTTCCTGTGCCAGAGTTGCCCAGGAACACAGGTTTTAGAAAAACAGAAAACAGCCTGAGCTGGCCCTAATGCTAGTGTGTGCTGGGGGCATATACATTCTTTGTTCTTTTTATTACGTTTTCTACATTTCCAAATGGGTAAAGATCTCATTTATTTCAAGAAGGAGGTGTCAGAACATATAACACATAGAAAGAAACTGCCCCCTCCACCGGCCTGGCATGAAGAAACAGTTCATGGAGAATTTCCTATGTTTCATTTCTTTTTGTTTTGTCTTAAGAACTGTACCCCCACAGGGATGTACTAAGTGAACTAATTGTTGCATTATTTTTCAGGCATCGATTTTAGTGTTTTATTAGTTTCTCCACTTCACATCACTAGTGATTTAACTTCACTCCAGAATCTGAAAAGTTACAGTTCGATAAAATAAGTAAATTAATAAAGTCTAACGTGCTTCCAAGCGAGGCAGACACCTTTCTGTACGCTGTGTTTTTACTGTTCTTCCCAGCTGATATTTATAACTCAGCCATATGTGGTTATAAAGATTTATTACGAGACTGTGGAATAAGTTCTGTTAATGTGTACAGTAAATGTCCAAGTTTTGACTCTGTAAGCCTTGGAGATTTCTAATAAGATGAAGCCATTTTGATGGCGAGCCAAGCAGTGTGCAGTTGGAGCGAGGCCTCGTGTTGACAAAGGGCTTAGCTATGCGCCCTAGACTATACTCACCCTGTGTGTGGGTTTGCTACAAATGTTTGCAAAGCTCAGGTAGGTATTTTTCTTCTTCATCACCATCCTCATTTGAAAAGAGTTGAAGTTGGACAATCTGTTGACTGAAATTGAAATGGAAATTTTTAAGATGACAAATAAAGGCCAGACTGAAAAGACAGGGCACAGCCATCCCAGGAGTACAGTGAATGGGGCATCTGTACACCACCCAGCCTTGCCTTGTCTAGCTGCAGAGCAGTTACTCTGTGTTCATCAGGGAAGAGAAATTTGCAGGCACCAGATGGTATTAATCCCCACCATCACCCCTTTCACGGCCAGTGGAAAGAGAGTAGGACTCTAGTCTTCTCCTTTTACATATTTCCTTCATTTTGTGAAACTTCTCTTGCCCTTAAGAGATCATATATTTTTCAAGTGCCATTTTGGGAAAAGGGAGTTCTCAAACTAAAACAGTGGAATGAGAGAGTATCATAAGGTTTGCAGTACTTTTCTCAACCTTGACTGCATTAGAATTACCTGGGGAACTAACTCTTCAAAAATACTAAAAATATCTAGTTTGGTTTTTCCCAAGTACTACCTGGGCATGGTTTTTTCATAGAAGATCTCCAAGTGACTCTAATATGCATCCCAGGTCACAAACCACTGTCAAAATTCTAATTCTAATCCAAATTCTAATTACAACTCAAGAGTTAGAGAATGATCAAAAAGTGACTTTTCATAGAAGTCTCGAAAATAAATAACATTTGTCTATTCCTTAGAACTTGACAATATCCTAAAATACCTTGAGAGGCAGTATTTATTAGCAAAGAAAAGCACAGGTCCTGAAAAATTCTGTTCTGTCAAAAGAAAACCAGTCACATGAGAGAAAGGCTAGTGCCAGAGCTTGCCCAAGAGAATGTCCTGAAGTTTCTGGAGGGTGACGTGAAGCCATTTCTCCTTTGTGCACCCTTCCTCCAGTGCTCATAAAGTTCTAGATTCTTCCTCACTAAGAAGTAGTTCTGCTTAAGTAATAATTTATGTTTGAATTGCTCATCCTCCAGCCCTTCTTCTAGCAGAGCTGTGAAGTGTCATATTAGATGGGATATAATTAATTATCCCCATATGATAATTTAATATATGATTCTATTATCACCATTATAAGAGGATTTTGGTGTTTATCCAATGAGCATTAATATAGAATTTTAGGTATTTTATAATCTTAGACTAACACTAGAAAAATTCTAAGGACCTCTTTAGGTATAATTTTTGACTGAACAACATTCTTCTCAAATGGCTCTCTATTCTTTAAATTGGCGGAGGACTCTAGATTTTAAAGGGTCCTGCTCATAATGGGGCAACATGATCTTTCCTGTCCGTTTCCTTTCCAAAGCATGTCTGAAACCCATTCATCCTTTTTTCCACTGCTACTGTGACCAATGGATGAAAGTCCCCTTTTCAAGGACCACAAGTGAGGTTCTTTTCCTGTTCAGTGTCATGGATGATTAGGAGATTGAAAATGAGTATTAACAGGGCAAGCTTTTGTGCTATAGCCAGAGAATGGAGAAGCAGGAGTACAGGTCTCAGATCAACTTCTAGTCCTTTAGAGGTGGAGAGGTGGCTAAAATAGAATAGTAGAAATAAAGGAGAGGTTTAAGTAAATAGGTAGGAAGAATATTCACAGATTTTCCAGGGAAAGCGGGGAAGCTTTCTCGAAATCAGGGTTCCACCCTCTTTATGTTAATTTATGGTCTCATCCAGCTGTTCTCATGGAGATTGTCAACTGTAATGGTGATGAAAGGTGTGTTATTTAGCCTGGGGATTATATTCTAATGAGCTTTAAAATCTTTTGAAGGTCATTAGACAGTCATCTTGATTTCAACTGGTTTCAACTAGTCTTGGCAAGTTCTTAATTGCTGACCTGGGCCTCCGGTTCTCAGAGATAGAGTTAGAGCCGGGAAGAGGTTCGGCCAGGCCTCTTAGACCTTCAGACAGGCCCTGCAGGCCTGTCACAGGGTAACACTACTACCACCTACCACGCCATTGTTGTCTCCAAAGTAAATTACCTCAAACTTTTACTACAAACTCCTCTAAATCTAGTCTCTGCGTGAACTATGTCACCTAACTCAAATTAGCCTTTATTTCAAGCCCTTCAGTGCATTTCCATTACACTAAAAGTAAAATTCAAATGCTTCACCATGTGATAGGTCAGATCTTCTCCACCCCCTTTGACATGCTCTTTGACCTCATTCACTGCGTATGTCTTTTTCTCAGCTTCCTGAACAGCCCAAGCTCTTTCCCATTGGGAGCCTCTTGCCCAAGCTATTACTTCACCAGACACACTTTATGCCTACGTTTGTCAAGCCTCTGATTAACTGTAACCTCTTCTTTATCTAATGCAGTCCTTCTCTTTATTATCCTCTATCTAATCCTGTCATTTGCAACTTCATAACACTTAAAAATTTTCAATCATCCTATTTTATCTACTTAGCTGTTCTTTGTGTATCTCCTCCATTAGAATGAAAGTCCCTTGAGGGCACAGAATAAGATATTCACCATTTTATTCAATGTCTTAAATGTGCTTTACATGTTTTGGAAACTCAAGAAATATTTGTTAAATGATGAAAGAACTAGAAGAAACTATTTTTTCTTATTTCCTATTCTTTAACTTATTCATCTATGTTCTACTCCTTCATATCATTGAAATGGAATCCAGGTAGCAATCTTCACTTAATCTCCTTCTGGAGACAATTTAGGGCCATTCTTAACTGTTAACGTGTGAAATTTGGAGCTAGGAAAGAAACTCCAGATGAGATAATAAGCAGGGCAAATACATATTAAGCACTAAGTGTCATGCATCCTGCTAAACATTTAACTCTTTAGTCCATACAACAACACAGTAAATTAGGAAACATTACTCTTTCCAGTCTATAGATTCAAAAAATCGGAGCTCAGAAAAAATAAATACTTACCCAAGAGACCTAACTAATACGTGTTGAAAATAGTGTTTTGACAGCAGATCTTCTCTGCTAATCCACTTCTTTATACTCTTCAGGAGAGAATATGGTTTTATGAATATACTTCACAGAATTAGCTAGGATGTCAATACTAATTTTGATTGTTGGTTGTGACACATTTCAGGCTTTGCATTAAGAATATTGGCCACTCCAAGTCTTTCCTATCCCGCACTTATACAATTGTGTATTTTTAAACCAAAATAAAGGATTTTGCACTTGAATAGGGTCACATTTGTTTTAGTGACCCTTGCCTGAAGTCTTTTAAATATTGGTGAATGTTTAGAGTGAAAAACACATGAATTCTCAAACAAGACAGGCCTGGGTTACAACCCTAGTCCACAGGTTAAGGAATGTATAATCTTGGACAAGTTATTTAACTTTTCTGAACTCTACTAATCTCCTAAGTAAAATGAGAATGCCAATATATAGCTTTGTTTGAGAACTAAAAGGATGGTACCTGTAAAGCACATTGACATGCACTTAACATGCAAGGCCTGCACCAGAGTCAATTTCCTAGCTCCTGTCCCATGCATTAACTACCTCCTCCAGCTGTGTTGTCTGAGCTTTACACACAGTAGACTTTTGTTCTATAGTTTCTGAATTATCCATCAAGTAAACTGCTCCCAGAGGTGACAGACTTTAAAGGGAAGTTGTCTCTTCCTTTATACAATTCTCTTCATTCTAAGGATAAACTCTTACATACTTGTGATCAAAACTGCTTTGAATTGTAAGGAATATGAACAACACTGTCCTACTGCAGCTAGAGTCCCCCCCCCCTTTTGGTGGTGTTACTGGCATTATACTTTATTTTAAGCCTTTTGGCCATCTGAATAAATGTTAGCATGAAGCGTGGGAAAATGAACATGAAAATTAATGTGTCTGTCAATGTGAACAGGAAATTCAGAGTTGGGAGAAGTGAAAAACCTATGAACTTATCTTCCATGCCCAGAAGTGACCTCATGCCAAGGACAGTCAGCTGCTTATTGATCATGGCTTTGAGAAGCATGAAAATATCTCTTGCATGGAAAAGCCCCCTGTCAGATTTTCTAGTGTTTCTAAACCTTAACAGGATGTGACTATTACCCAAGGATACAACCATAAACACCTTAAGAATCTACCCTATTTACACTGAATAATTTGTCTGATTAATTCATAATTACCTACTGTCACCTAGCTTAAGTCAAGGTAAACTTTGATGAAGGGAAAAAGTCATCCTACGAGGAAGGCAAACAGTGAATTGAAAAAGCAAGGGGAAATGTCTGGACTTATAAAACCAGAACAAGTCTAAGATAAAATGGCACAGAAGGGGCTGTAGGAGCACCCATAAATGAGAGATCAGAGGTGATGGAGTCAGAACAAAGGACAAGGGCCTAGTCTTCAAGTGAAGCGGGGCTCAAGACTAAGTAATTGGTTGGAAGGACCCATGAGAACTCTCATACATTGTGGGTGAGAATGTAAATCATTGTGACCACTTTCAAAACTTCTTTTTTCAAAACCTCACAAGGTACCTACTTATGCTGAACATACACACACTCCAGGGCATATCAGTTCTACTACTGGGAATATTTCTAGTAGAAATCTGTACATATTTTCACTAGAAAATACATATACAAACTGCTCACAGTATTACTAGTTGTAACAGTTCTGTATCAGTTTACTGGGGCAGCCATAACAAAATACCATAGACTGAGTGGCTTAAACAACAGAAATTTATTTTGTCATAACCCTGTAGGTTAGAAGTCCAAGCTCAAGGTGTTGGCAGAATTAGTTTCTTCTGAAACCTCTTTTGTTGGCTTGCAGATGGCCATCTTCTCCCTGTGTCCTCACATGGTCTTCTCTGTGTGTGTGTCTGTGTCCCAATCTCTTCATATAAAGAGGTTAGTCATATTAGATTAAGGCCTAGCCTAATGACCTTATTTTACCTTAATTTCCTCTTTAAAGGCCCCATCTTCAAATATGGTTATAGTCTGAGATGCTTGGGGTTAGAATCTTAATATATGAATTTGGAGAGAGACAATTCAGCCTATAACAAATTTCAGACTAAAACAACCCAAATATCCAGCAATAATAGCATGAAGACATGCATTCACACAATAGCACACTGTATGGATGGATACAGTTATAAGCAACATTATGGATTACTCTCACAAAAGCAATGTTGAATGAAAGGAATCAGACTCCAAAAAGTATATATCATGTACTCCCATTTACATTAAGTTCTAGACAGGCAAAACTAACCCATAGTGCTTAGAAGTCAGAATAGTGGCATCTCGGTGGGGTAAAAGAATGGCCTGGAAGGAGAATAGGTCAGCTTCAGGTATGCTGATGAGTTGGGTGTAGGTTACACAGGTGTGTTCACTTTGAGAAGAAGTTTCAAGATGCACACTTATGATTTGTGCCTTACTCGGTGTGAATGTTACATCTCAACAAAACAGGTAGAAGAAAGAAAAAGAACTAAGTAGTTGCATACCAGGACAAAACAAAACAAAATGTTGTCTATCAAAGTAGTCGAGTAAATTATTCAAAATGCTTTTCGTTGAACCCTCCTCATATTCTACAAATTGGGAACTTATAAAAGGGTAGCTATTTGTCTTCAGGTAAAGATCTTTTGAAGAGTCTTCCTAAATACATGAAATCTTTGGAAGGGAGCAACTTGAAAATGTACTGGAGACACATTATTCTTTTGTCAAGAGGAACAAAAAAATGCTACTAAAAACTCCAGGAAACATGAACAAAAAGTAAATAATAAAGTCATGCTCCAAATAGAAAGCAAATCAGAGTGTTGTAATTTTAAACAACCAATGGAATGTAAGAAAAGATAAGCCATTTAACTTTGATTTTAGGATAAATTTTACTTAATTGACATTAGACCCATGAGAAAGAAATTTTAATATCAGAACATTACTTGGTCTAGCATAAACAGTATTTTTATAATCATAAAATGCAAATTACACATTTTGGTTTTAAAATTATGAATCTAAACTATGAGCAAAACATGAAAATTTAATTGTTAGTACAGAATAGAAGGCAAAAGCTAATAATGATGTGAAATAAGAGTGAAGGCTGATAGAAGTTCCAGGAGGCAGGAAAGGTAAGGAGATAGCCTTTCTTTCATTGAAGCAGGATGTGTCAAGTTCTGGTGGAAACTAATGGCTTAACTGACTGAAACTAGAGATAAAAGCATAAGGATATTTTTAAAAGCTATAATGGTAAATAAAAGGGAAAAAAACTAAAAATAATGCTATAACTATCAAACATTGTGAGGAAGAAGCAAGGAAAAAATAAATATTGAGATATCTCATAATGAAGAATCAATGTATTTTTGTCTAATTTTGTTAAATATTCAGGAATTTAACTAGCCAGTTGTTAAACCACCGGAAGCTTGAAATCTGCCATGGTGAGAATATTACATCACAAGAAGTTAACAAAAACTATGAATTAGGAAGCAGTCATGATAAGGCTTACAAACAACGTTGGTCAAAAGAGGGAGATTCTTCAAAGTAAGTCTGGGCTGGAGAAGGGTTAGCAGAGGCGACTATGAACTCATTTGTTGCTACAAGTATACATCTTTGTAAACATATGTAAGTATTTACTGTGTATTATTTATTTCTATTATTTATTATGTTACTTATCCTTATATTTTTTAGTATATTATTTTATATATTTATTTAAAATATATATTTAAAACAAATATTTTTTTTAATTACCAAAATTATGAATAATTTTGAGAGCCTACTACATGTGTGCCATCATGTAGGCAATTTATATGTGATGGTGACTTTGGTGGCACATAAGATTACAATGCTTCTAATAAATGATGACTTTTATAATCAATAAAATAAAGAGCATGTACATTTTTCTTTGTAAAATTGGAATTATATTTCTTATAATTTTTTTTCCTTATGTGGAATAAGTACTTTTTGAATTGAATCAAATTAACAGCAGGTGTTAAAACAGCAACAAAATATTTCTGGTCAAATTCATTTATCAGAACACTGAGCTCTCTACTTTCCCTACTTTGAGTTACCACGAACCATTCTCAAATGATGAAACAAAGGAAAATTTACAAAAAAGGGATGCCTGATCCAATACCATTATTTGTTAGACCCATGAGAAAGAAATTTTAATATCAGAACACTACTTGGTCTAGCAGTAAATAGTGCTTTTATAATCATAAAATGCAAATTATACACCTTGGCTTTAAAATTGTGAATCTAAATGATGAGTAAAACATGAAAATTTAATTGTTAGTATAGAATAGAAGAGAAATTCTAATAACTGATGTGAATTAATAATGTGAGATAAGAGTTAGAGCTGATAGAAGTTCTAGGAGGCAGGAAAAGTGAGGAGATAACCTTTCTTGTAAACATATATAAGAGAGTGTCCCAGGGAATGACTACTCACCCAGTTATATGTGTTCCATTTGTGAAATGATCCTAAGTTTTTGCTTTCTTCCATCTACTTTCCAAACTGAAAAAAAACCCACTTCCACTGGCTTTGCAGTATACTGAACACACAGAGCTGCTCTCTTGGGGTAGAGCTGTGGACATGAAGTTTGTACTCAAAGCTTGTGAACTTTCTGGAAGAATTCCCCACAGGTGGGGGCTAATCCCAGGGAGTTCATTCTCAACCCCATATTCATTAGTTTTCTGAGGCACCTTAGGAAAATAAATGATCCTAGGGTCACTGGCCTTGGAATGTCACTTCCTTTCTGAGATTTGTTTTTGGAAGGCAAAGGATGGCAGTAAGCGGAGTGGCTATAAATAGCAGCAAAGACTTCAATTCTGTCTGTACTTTTTGGAGTTTACAATTTAGAGTGCATAGTGTAATTTCTCAGCACCTCAGTTTCCCCACTTGGAGTCCGGGGAAATGAGGCCTCTTTTTCAAGCTAAGATTGAAGATTAAGTGAGATCCCACACGTAAGGCACCCACCACATTTCTCTGCTCAAAAAATAGTCCCTGCTGTTTCTCCCTGGAGGAGGGAACCAGAGAAGCTGAGAATAATAAAGGATTGTGCACTTTCAGAGACTGAAAAAACCTGAACTGATAGTCTAGTCCAAACCCCTGTTCGACAAAAAAGAAAAGTGAAATTCTGACCCAGGAGGTGACTTTCATAAAACCAGTGCAAGTTTGTTGGCAAAACTGGATTGAATACAGCCCACAGTCTTTCGAACCAAAGCTTCCTCAATATACTTTGTAGAGCTTTCCTGTGAGAAATGGAGCAACCACAAATGGATTTTGACTAGCTGAGTTTTTCTTTCTTTCTTTTTAATATCACAACCTGAAGGAGTGTGGCTCAATCTTTTAATATTTCTAATATTTCTTCTTTTAAGGTATATAGTTTTAAATATAAAGCTTAGGTAACGATGGAAATTCAAATTAAAAGGCCAAAGAAAAAAAAAGAATACCAAAGAATTAGCAGATAAATGTTTCGTTTTTCATAGGAGAAGAATTTTTCATTCTATTTTACAGCTAACCATAACTGGTGAGATGAATGACACTTTCTGTTAGTGTCATGCTCTTCAAGTTATGTAGAAACCTGGTTTTGCATGAGAGACTCCAGTGAAGAAGTTATTGTCAGAGTCTGTGCCTAATTCTGCAGCACATTGTGTCCCAAACTTCCAAGTTTCCTCTGGAACCAAAGCTGGGTACACAGAATGCCTCAAGGTTGATAAGCAATCTGGCTCTGAATTATTAGATTCCCACCATCCCAGACAGTGACACCTCTCCTCCCCACACCTCACCTAAGACCACCCCCAGCACAGGTTGAATCATTTTGATCTTGGACCAAGAAGAGAGAACATTTCTAAGGGTTCAGTCATGGCTCTCCCACCCCATAACTTTTGCCATATCTGAATAACACTTATCCTTTACTTATTTTTTAAATCAATTTATTTTTATTAGTTATATACCAGTTTTATCTGGTTCCTAAGTGATAACATCAAGACAAACATGGGTTAATTATGCTAGTTAAATATTTTCCTAAGATACAGTAAAATAAATAAGAAAATAATGTCTTTCTGAGATAGAGGAAGTGTTAAAAAGTATTTATGCTTCATCCCAATTGTGTGCTGGGGCTTAACATGTGTTAACACTTGTGGAACTGTACACCAAAAGAAAAACATAAGAAAGAAAACATTGTTTACTCCAAAAATTGTTGTGGGAGTTAAAGAAAGTTATCTGGTCTATTTTCATACAAAATTTGGAAGGATTGCTAATTATGAAAACAGTGAATCAAAAGGTGGCAAAGAGGAGGTGTGAGTTGCAAAGTTTTCGTAACAGCCTAGCCAGCCTAGGTTTTCGGTGTAGCTGTGAGGGTCACAGAAACCTGGGGCTGCCAAGGCCACCTACTGCAACAGCTCCTGGAAAAGCCCTCAGGGACCTACATGTGCATCCCTCTTGTCCCCTCCCTGAACCACCTCGATGTTTCATTACAAGGATCTTGGTTTTGATGTCCTAGTGTCAGAAACCCACAAACAAAAACTAGATAGTTTTCAACACAAAGTAAGGCCCTTCTTGATGTAATGTTAAACTGCACTTTGTTTTCTTTTAGCTACAAAACCAGAGTCACGAATCTGCTGGGCTCCTGAATATACAGGAAGCTGGATCAAGAAAAATGAAAGAAGAATGGCTTTCTGATGCAGGAGAGGCCCAGGCAGCTTTATCCAATTGTTCCATTTGCAAGAGCAGAGGCTGCGCCTGTTTTGTTCCTGTTTTTGCATTTGCCTAGGGAGTGTCTGGGCCACACTCACTACACATGACATCCACCTGTAGTTTGCAGCACATACTGTTTCCCAGGGCACTCATCTGTTGAACATGATGGCGGAGAGGGGGCTGCTGTCACCTGAAGTCTCTGCCTGGAGGCTTTTTCTGGACCACACAACAAACCTGAAGCCACAGCAGACAAGAAACATGTGGATAAAGATCATTGTTAAGTACATTCTACCTAATTTCCCACAGGTCCCCAGAGAGACTAAGCTACATTTCCCATGGTGCTCAATAACAGAACTTCTGTAGTTCCATTCCTACCCTACATCCCCTGACCCACCAGGTATTCCTGAGGTTACCTCCCAACTAAACTCCTCGAACTTGAATCCCGGCCTCAGGGTATGCTTCTGGGAGAAACCAGCCCAAAGTGCAGCTATGCACACTTATGTGCACACACATACTCACGCACATGCATCCTTTCCTCACATGACCTTGCTCTCTCATGTTCAAACCCCCTTCTCTTGACAGTCACCATAGAAAGGGTGTCTGTCACAAGTGTTGTGATCCACCACTCAAAACTTGTCTGTCTGGGATGTGGCATCTTTTCTCCCTGCTTACATGGAATAGTGCAGATGACAACTGTGAAAATAGATCTCTGTGGTTGGTGCCCATAAACACAATATGTACATGGTTTTCCTTCCAACACACCTGACCTTTTGCTTTAATGTAGTGTTAAGCAGCTTTGAATCTGGAATGTGTGCATCTTGCAGACTTTGTCCATGGCCTCTGTAGCAGCTGATGAAGAACTTTTCTCACTCCAGGCCTGGTGAAAAGTGGATGGTTCAGGTAAAAAACACAAAATGGAAAGGAGCAAGGGAATTCCAGGATCTCTTATAATGCTGCAGAGACATCCTTTCTATTTACTCTGACTGCTCCAGAGTGGGAATCCATCAAAGAAAAATGGCAGGTTTCAGACCATACCCCTCTCCTTTAGACTGTGATAGCAGAACGGCTGTTCTTAATCCGAAACATTACCAGGAATCATTGGCTCATACTACCCTGCATATTTGCCTGCTGGTATTATCAGCCACATCAGGATTCAAAAAAGCTGCCACATATTTCATTTGCTTTTTCCTATCTGAAGCTGCTGAGCATTTATTCAAGGTTTACCAAGTGCCTGGCAGTAGGATAAAGTTCTCTTGGGAGGCTGATTGAAATAATCCTCCCAAGAGCTCGTTGCGGGTTCTGCCAGTATAATCCATCCTATGGATGAGAAAGCTGAGGTTTATAGAGATGAAGTAACTTGGACAAAGCCAACAGGAAGTACCTGGTAGAAACCAAATTTGAACCCAAGTCTTTCTTAGTTGAGAGATTCCAGTTTAAACATAATACCAGCAGCTCCTTAAAAATCATCCCCATTCCCTCTCCTCATTTGGCCCTGTGGGATGTACCTTCTCTAAAGCAGAAAACCTCAACCTTTTTTTGGCACCAGTGCTCCTATGAAAATTTAATGCCTGATGATCCGAGGTGGAGCTGACGCAGTGATGCTAGTGCTGGGGAGCGGCTGTAAATACAGACGAAGCTTTGTTTGCTCACCTGCCTCTCACCTCCTGCTGTGCAGCCAGGTTCCTAACAGGCCACAGACTGGTACCAGTCCACAGCCTGGGGGTTGGGGACCCTTGCTCGAAAGGGCATCGTTCTTCTCAGAAACATTTACATGTGTGCTACAGGGTGTGTGAAGCTGCAGTTACAGAAAAGACACATGTTCTAGAAAAGTCACATTTACTTGACAGTTGAAATGTCATTTTCACATTAAAGCAAATGCACTCTGGTTGCTGATACTGGTAATCAAGATTTTCATCGACATGCTTAGCTTCTTTTCAGTGTACATCTCACTAACAGGTGGTTCAGCCTTCACTTTCTACTCGCCTGAGCCCTTCTGCCTTTCATATTTCTCTCCTTACTCTGACTCTAATTTCACAAAGTACCCAAACTTGATCCTACAGCCAGAAGCCCATGACTGTTGGTTATTTAGAAACACACACAAGTCTATAGAGTGAATCTACATCGTCTGATCTTGCTGCTCTCATTTCTTCAGTCAGTTCACACTGAAATGCCCACCACATGCCAGGCACAGTGCTAGCCGCAGAAGACTCCAGTACTTAACAAGGTGGGCATAGTCTCAGACACATGGGCCAAAAGACAGAGACAGACATTGAAAAAAGATGACATTTGTGAATATGTAATTGTACATTATGAGAGGAGCACAAAAGAAAAGTTTATGGTGAGAGATTAAAACTTAAAAATGAATTTTATTGGGTGGACCTGGAAGGCTTCTTGGAGGAAATGACATTGGAAAAGACCCTAAAAAATTGGTTGGTGAAGACTGGGACATGTGGCTCTCAACCCTGGCTGCATATTCCAATCACAGGGAGGACCTTTAAAACATACTCCTGTCCAGCCAGCACCTGAGACCGATTCTATTAGAATCACTGGGGTACACTTAATCATTTCTATTTTTAACTTCCCCAGGTGACCCCATGTTCAGCCAAGTTTGAGAAGCCATGGGCTGGAGCAGAGGCAGGTGCAGGGGCCCAAGGCCCACAAGGCCAATGTGCCTGAGAATGTGTATGAGGTAGACAGGGGGCAGGGGATCAAATGAGCAGAGACAAACCAGGCAGTATCCAGGCTGGAGATACTGGTGGGACAAGAGCGGTGGTAAATGGTAGAGGTAGGGAGAGATCAACAATATGGGGAAATAAGAGGTGATATGAATTTAGGACGTGGTATGGATTGAGCAAGGAGATGAGGGCAGGATGGATCTGGCGGGACTCCTACTAGATTCTCAGCATGAGTAATAAGCATGATTTGTGCTCTGTTTGCTAATTAATTTAGTGTCATTCATGATGAAAACCGAGAGGACTGTCACCAGGAAGCTCACCTGAAGTAGCAATAAATAGCACTGCTCATGTTGGGCCAACTCTCTTTAGGGCTAGCCAGGCAGCTAGGAACAGCCTTGCCTGTAATGACCTCCAATGTGGAAAGAAAAAGAACTTTCACATCCTGACTCTAAAATTCTCTCTTCACCCCATGAGTCAGTACATAAACTTTAATTCATACATTGCCAGTACTGTCAACAGCTCGTATGTCATTAGCAGAGTGCCGCTGAAGTTCCTTGTGCCAGGGAGCAGACTGCTTCTGCTGCCTTTTCTGGACGTTGGAGTCTCCTTTTTTCATGGAAACCTCAAAGGCAAAGGCTTTCTCAACTCTGGAAAGAGAACCTGAAATACAGAACTTTTCCTCAGCCTCTGGTCTTTGTTCAGTGGCTGAGCAATCTAGGCCAGGTCTCTTGCTTTCTCTCTCTCAGCATGACACAGATGTCTCTCTGCATACCTAGTGAAGTGTGTAAGCATGGTTCTTGAAGCTCAAGACTAGATCTCACAGAGTCTCCACTGACAGCCTGGGAGCTCAGTGGCCAAGCTGGGAGAAACCAGAGTATTAACCTTTATCAGTATGGATATAGGTGCTAACAATACATAACAATGCAGGTAGGAAAGTTAACTTGCCATCCTCCTATGACAATAGCCCCTCCTATCCTAGTTCTCCTTGTAAACTTGTCTGCAGAGTCCTCCTCAGAGTGGCATGAGGGTTGGTGAATGCCCTTGTGAATAACACAGCGTGTTACCTATAGGCAGAGCTGAGCACCAAAGCCTGATTTCTTTTCTCTTCTCCTTCACTTCCCTTAGGTGTGATTCTACCTCATAGGGAAATTCAAATGGAACATCTAATTCTCACAACATTAAAATAAAACTCAGCACAAGCTGTTAATGAATTGACTCATTGCACACAAAATCATCTTTGTAAACTAAAACCAGACCTAGCATGTTCTAACATGTCAGTGGGTGAGGGGATGGGAAGCATGAGCTGCCATTTGAAATGTATACTACGTATATTAAAAGAAGAAATCACCCGACGAAACCACTGTAAAAAGAGTTTAAATATAAGATGGTATAGCTATTGTAAAATGATGCTGAAGAAAACCAGAAGCATTTCTAAGGTTTTGAAAAGTCTCATTATATTTGAAACAGCCTAGATTTGGTGCTATATAGTTTATGAGCCTGAAAATGAAATTACAGGACATAAAATATAAAAATCCTAATCAATATCATATAACCGGGAAGCTTGGAAATGTAAAAGAGTTCTCATGTGCTACATTTGAGGCCCCAAATACCAGAATATGGCATATGGAGAGGAAGTCAGAGTTCATATTACACCCATGTTACCTTGTCCAAGTGTAACAGCTCTTCCATCAGCTCGATTGTGAGGACTAACGTCCAAGACATGGATTGACTTCTGCTGCTTCTCCTTCTCATTCATGTTCTTATTAATGGCAGGTAAAGTCAGTGCGAAATGATCAATTCTTTTATCATTTGGAGCTTGTAAATGCATCTTGATCGTATTTAAACACAAGTAGTTAATTATTAAAAGACATTGTGTTCTCTAAAGATAAAGAGAGAAAATTCTTCCTTTCTTTCATCAGAAGAGAAAACTTGAACCTCTACATATCTGTTCCTGCCTACCCTCCAAAAGCTCAGGACAGCTTTTGTATACTGGGGCATTGGTTACAAGGCGTGGCAGCAGATTCCAGCTGTCACAGTTCCTAGATATGAGACCTTAGATGAGTCAATTCTTACACCTCACTTTTCTCAACTTAAAATGATGATAGGTCTCTACTCAAACATTAACCCCTTGGAGATGCCTAACCTAGCCACCAGATCATAATGGCCCCTGCCTGCCTTAAAAAAAAAAATCTCCTTAACCTATTTGATTTTTAATCACCGACATTTTACTGTATTTCTATTTGTTGATTTGTTAACAATTGAAGGTAAATCCATGAGTGCTATATTCCTGCTTCTGGAACAAGACCTAGCCTTGTAAAGGCCAGTATAATGAATGAATAAATGATGATGATGATGATGATGATGATGATGATATTAATAATAAATCAATAGCCACATTTAGAGGAAGAAAAGAGTCTAGGAAAGATGCAGAGAATGGCAGTATGTGCGGTAGAAAAAAGGAATAAAACCTTGCAGTAGAGGAGTAAAAAGATTGTTCAGAGAGTTAAGAGATAAATCAGCGGAAGGTGATATCTACTGATATCAGTGCGGAGATTGAAAGAGAGCAGTATGTGGCAGAGTCAAGAGACTCGTGAATTAAGAAGCCTTATTCTAGCCCCCTGACAATTAATTTGAAAAAAAAATATAGAAATACATATACCCCTGTAATTTCCTAAGTGATAAAAGCACTAGGAGTATCTTTGTTCTAATGTTTGGTCTTTGACCCGCTCCTGACACAGGGCCCCTAAATCCCTTGTAATTTCATGGGTGATAGGAGTGTCTCTTGCTCTAATGAGGCAACATTTTGTGGGTTTCTAGATGGTCATCAGGAATACCAAGTCATGATTAGAACCTTGGAACTTTCAGCCACACCTTCAACCTATGCAAAAGGGAGAGAGTCTGAAGGTGGAGATAATCATCGATCATGCCTATGTGATGAGGCCTCCATGAATATCCCTAAAGTATGGAGTGCAGGGAACTTCTGGGTTGGTGAACATATCCACATGCAAGGAAGATAGCACTCCCCAGCTTCACAGAAGCTCCTTCATGGGGATAGACCCTCCCCAACCTTTCCTTATGTACTTCTTCACCTGGCTGTTTATCATATCCTTTATAATAAACCAGTAAATATAAGTATTTCCCTGTGAGTCATTCTAGCAAATTATTGAACTTGAGGAGGGGGTCATGGGAACCCCAATTTATAGCCTGTTTGTGAAAAATACAGGTGGCAACCTGGACTTGTGATTGGCATCTGAAATGGGGGCAGTCTTGTGGAACTGAGCCTTAACCTGTGGGGTCTGTCCTGACTCTGTTTAGTATCAGAATTGAATTGATTTGTACAACACCCAGCTTATGTTGTAGAATTGCTTGTTGTGGGAAAAATACCCACACATCTGGTCATGGAAGTGTTCTATGTGAGTCTGTAAAGGAAAACAGAAGAGTGCTTTTTCCCAGACACTATTCAGCATCAGACACTATGCAGTAACTTGCCCATGCAGTAACTTGCTTGCTAACACTCCAAAACATCATAAGGTTTTCTATATTACCCTATTTCTAGAATATATCGCATTAAATCATAGAATTAATATTGCCCAAAATAAGAATTTAACATTTCTGGGGAAGACAAGATTATTCTTGCCTGTGATCATTAATGGAGGAAAGCTCTTTATGGCAGGACTTTAAAGGGTTGGTAGCATTTTCATAGTAGAATAAGGTGAAGGAGGATGAATGAGGGTATAAAAATGTCAAGGAGGAGAGAAGATAAAGAAAAGTGGGCTTTGAGAAAAGAAACTTGATATCGTGATAATGAAAAAAGGTTAGTGTAAAAAACAGAAGAAAATCCTGGAAATATTAGTTGAGGTCAGATTGTAAAGACTCTCAGAACTTAGTTAAGACTTAGGAATTTGAACCACAGAAAACTGAGAGCCATGAAGAGTTTTTGAATGGTGTTTTGATATGATAACAGAAGAGGTTTAGTGTTTGGCTGGGAAGGAAGAAGCCCAGTAGACAGGAGACTAAAGAATTAGACCATAAGAGCCTGCACCAGGTTGGTCTTTTTGGGAATGCACAGGAAGGACAAACGTGTAGGAATTTGGTGGAGACTGCTATGCACCATTCAGATCTCCATTGTGGAAGGTCTTGTGGCTCCAGCTGCTGGGAAGGCTGTTGCTTCAGGAGAGATCAGAGAATCTCCTCACCTAAGGGCATCTCTTTTTCCAGCAGTCCATGTGCAACGACTAGTCAGTCTGGGAGTATGAAGGACTGGCCAGTTCAGCCTAACTTGGATTGACATTAGAGGGCCATTTTAACCCTAGGGCTGCCCATTGCATTGGCCAAGGTTGACAATGGGTGTAATTCACAGCTCAACTTCTTTCTCTGCCTCTTCCTGCTTCCTTTCCTTCCTTCTACAGGTGTTGATCTCAAAGGTTATTTTTAATAATAAACCCCATACATGCTAAACTACACCTGCCTCCTATGAACTCAACCTGCAACAGAAAGAATCCAAAGAGGTGCGGGGCAGGGATAAAATCCTGCTGATCACTTGTATTTGGAAAACAAAGAAGAAAGGAGTTGGGTTTTTTGGGGATAACTGGAAGAATTTGGTAATGAATTGTTCTATCAACCAAATTCAGCCATCAAGTGTAGGGAACTACTTAGAAGGGGATTTGATGTGTTTGGTTTTAGATATGTTGAGTTTAACTCTAAGAGATCTAAAGAATCTAACATAGAAACAATTGGTTTTACCCCACTTTTTGCAAGAGTTCTGTCCCCATGGCCACAGATTGGGCCAGTCCTTGTTCCCAGCCCTGACCTAGCAATCAAAATCCTTCACTAGGATTTCCTAGTTGGAGAAGAGAAGTCATTGTCTTCTCTGGTGCTGAGCTGTTAAAGCTCCAGATTTTCAGAGGCCAAGTCATTTGCCACCAGGACAAACCATTGCAGAGGAGTGAGAATAAGACCACACAGAGAAAGATCACAGGGGAAGCCCAGGTGAGTGGGTCCTGCTGTGTCTGTCTGGCTCTCAGGCCATTCTTGTCATTATTCATAGACAGTAGAATTCTGAGGTGATTCCCAAGATTCCCACCCTCTGGTGTACAAACTCTGTATGATCTCCTAGACCCCCAAGTGTTAATGTGACCTGTGGATATGATGGAACGTTATTCCTGTAGTTAGGTTATGTATTAGGGCAAAGGTGATGAGAGGGTCAAACCTGTGATTATGTTATGTTACATAAGACTCCATGTTAGCAGACTGTAGAGAGTCTTATGTTAACCTTGAAGAAACAAACTGCCGTGTTGCGTAGAGGGACACCCGAGGTTGGTCTCTGATTGGCGAGAATGGTCCCAGCATACAGCCATCAAGCAATTGTGGACCTCAGTCCTACAAGCACATGGAACTAGACTCAACCAATCACCTGAATGACCCTGGAAGAGGACCTGGAGCTCCAGATGGAAATGCAGCCTTTGCCAACATCTTGATTTCAGTCTTTTGGGGCCCTGAGAAAAGGACCCAGCTAGGTTGCACCCAGACTCCTGACCCAGGGACATGTGAGTTAATAAAAGTATGTTTTTCTAAGCCACTAAGGTTTGTAGTAATTTGTTATGCAGTAACAGAAAACTAGTACACTGTCTCTCCCATATCTGTAACTGGAGAATCCTACTTTCTCTCTTAAATTTATACAAGTTGATTTTCTTGCTTTTTTCAATCATGAAAGTTTAGAAGATGAACTGATCATAGGTATGTAGAAAAACTAAGTAACCTAACAAAGAAGGGAATTATAAACTCCAGGAAAAAAAAATATTTGATGTGCATTATATTACTGTCAAAAAACATTTGATGAACCCCTCTAGATGAAGATAATCAAATATCTATTGTAAAATAGCCCTAATATTAGAACAGCATGGTCAAAACAAACAAAAATAATCTTGAAATTTCAAGCCATGAAACAATGTATATCTGTGTTAATTGTGTACAGATGGGAAGATAGCTTTATTTAGTTGTTATTCATTGAAAACAGATGGTGACAGATACTGTGCTAGGGTGAGGAGACACTGGTGGATATACTAAGTTTCTATCTTGCTCTGTGTATGAACTGAGCCCTTACTGTTACTGTTAGTTGCCACGTGTTAAAACAGAACTCTGGATTCACAGACTGTTTGACTTGGAACAGACTTTAGAGTTAAGAGAGTCCAGCTCCCACTTTCCACTAATAAGGAATGAGAGTCAGAGAGGTTCAACAACAGAGCTAGACTTGAACTCCGATCTCTCAGTGGGGCTCTGGGCGAACATTCTTCCCCTGCAGTGCACTGGGCCTCTCACTAGAAAGGTGGCATGTGTGTCTCAGAGAGCTTGGGTCTTGCGTTTCAACAACTGTTTAATAGAGTTATGTTTTATTATACTAATTTTTAATTTGATTAAAAAGCCCCAATACAGAAGAAAACAGTAAACTCTGTTACAGGCAGTAAACTCTGACATTAGTTTTAACAATATTTTCTTGGGCATGTCTCCTTGGGCAGGGGCAACATAAGCAAAAATAAACGAATAGGACTACATCAAACTGAAAAGTTTCTACACAGCAAAGGAGACCATCAACAAAATGAAAAGACAACCTACTGAATGGGAGATGATGTTCACAAATAATATGCACGATAAGGGGTTAATATTCAAAATATATAAGAAACTCATAGAATTCAACATCCAAAAAAAAAAAATCTGATTAAAAAATGGTCAAATGACCTGAATAGATATTTCTAAAAAGAAGATAGACAGATGGCCAATTGACATATGAAAATATGCTCAACATCACTAATTGTCAGGGAAATGCAAATCAAAACCACAGTGAAATACTACCTCACACCTGTCAGAATGTTCATCATCAAAAAGTCAACAAATAAGAAGTGTTGGCAAGGGTGTGGAGAAAAGGGAACCCTCATGCACTGTTGGCAAGATTGTAATCTTGTGCAACCACTATGGAAAATAGTATGGAGTTTCCTCAAATAATTAAAAATAGAACCGCCACATGACTCAACAATTCCACTTCCAGGTATTTATACAAAGAAAACAAAAACATTAATTTAAAAACATATATACACTCCTATGTTCATTGCAGCATTATTTACAATAACCAAGATATGGAAGCAACCTAGGTGTTCATCGATAGACAAATAAAGAAGATGTGGTACATGTATACAATGGAATATTGTTCAGTCATAAAAAGGAATGAGATCTTGACATGTGCGACAACACGGATGAACCTAGAGGGTATTATACTAACTGAAATAAGTCAGACAGGGAAAGACAAATACCATATGATTTCACTTACATGTGGGACCTAAAAAAAAAAAAACAGAAACAGACCTATAGATACAGAAAATGAACTGATGATTGCCAGAGAAGAGGGATGTGAGTGAAAACGGTGAAGGGGAATAAGAGATACACAATTCTAGTTATAAAATAAATAAGTCATGGGAATGTAGTGTGCAGCATAGGAAATATGTGAGTAACATTACAATAACTGCGTGGTGGCGGATGGGTCCTACACTTATCATGGTGGTCACACCGTGAAGGTATATAAATGTCTAATCACTATGTTGTGCACCTGAAACTAATATAATATGGTATGCCAACTATACTTAAATAAATTAAATTAAATTAAAAAGCGGGGGGGAATGCCCCAATACAAAACATGAAGAGATGGGAAAAAAAATTAGGAAAGATAAGTGTGGCAATTGTAAAATTCTTTTGAGAACCCTAGGATCCCAAGGTGAAGGAAAGTAGAGGGAGTGGGATCTTCTGACCCGTCACCTCCCTTTTGGACATTGTTCAAGAAGGAAGGAATAAACTTTTGGAGTGCCATTACAGTGGCTCTCTACCATGACTACACTAGAACCTCTTGTGGATTTATTTTAAAATATGATTATTATTCAAAGGACCTTGGTAATAAGCTCTTTGCTTATCTCCTTATAACAACACCTCTAATCTTAACAAAGGGATTCAGCACGAGTCTGATGAGCTATTTGGATCTAGGTGCCAATTTGCCAGAAAAACAAAGAAACGCATTAACTGCATCATGTCTGCAAAACCCAGACTGTGGATACTCTACAGGTCAAACAGCCTGGTTCTTTAATAGATAAACTGAAAGGAAAAGAAAGATATGGAGAAGGAACTTATCTATTAAAAGACTTAAACAACATTTCAAGTTTAAAATGTTATATGGAAAGAATTACTATCCAAGTAGGGGCTGTGGACGTTTGGGAGGAGAGAGGGGCCTGAGACTGGACATGGAGGGCTTGATCAAAGCTTAATATCTTCATCTGAGTAAAAGTTACAAGTGTTCCCTCAGCTCACTGAGTTATATATTTGTTTATATATTTGGTATTTGTATCTTATTTTACAATAACAAGGTAAAAAGAAAAATTCATTCACTCCTCAGGTCATTTTGATTTACTGGTTCTGTAGAACCAGAAGGCTGCTTGGAGGCAATATACCATAAACACCCCTCCACATTTTTTTTTTTGACCATAGGCTCATGCCACCAAGCCATAGAGGCTTCCTTTAATCAGAGAGACAATTGAAACAAATGTTCTTTAAAAAAAATGTGACCATTGAAAAGATAACACATTAAAAAACATGCAAACCCTGCAGCATCCTCCACTTTTCAATGAACATACCCAGGTCCCTAGAGAAAAGACCTAGCCCACAGATAGTTATAGAAAGGACGTTCACCCCAGTTTTTTGACTCTGCCCCCAGTGCTTAGGAAAGGGAATTTGTTTCCTCCTAAAAATATATCTCATACTTTACCTACATCGACCTGTTTAATCCTCTGCCACGTTGTAGATGAATAATAATTGGAGCTCAGGAGGTGGAAGAACTTTTAGTCACGTCTTAAAAGTGACAGAGCTGAAATTTGATCCATGTTGGAATTTCTAGGACCAAGTACAGAATTCTCAAACATATTCCAAGAAGGCTTGTTCGGCCAATGACAACTGGAAAACCATCTTGGTAAGTGTGTTGCCCTATTCTGTGCTGATTATTCTCTCTGGCCTCTCCACTACTACAAACTCCTGTCTACCTTTTTCCACTCTGGCAAGGGTCTGACATCCCTGAACTTAATCACTGGTTTCCTTACCCACTGACTGCTGCTTGAATTCAGTCAATGAGAAGCTCTAGCAAGAGACCAGAGGGTGGGAAGAGTGAGGAGATGGGATATTTCTCCCTCTGTCAGCTCCTTGCTTTCATGCAGTAAGTGTAACAATAGCTTAATCTTTTTTTACTGCAGTTTCCTCCACCAATCCAGCTGTCATAGGCCTCAGCAAACACCACACCCTCTTCTTTACCCCTCTAGGCTAAGGGTAGTACTGATTTCCCAATGCTGCTTGTTTTTGGATGATTCAACCTTCCTTCTTGGTTCTCTTACTCTGCACACTTTGGTACAGAGATACAAAATCACATTCTCTTCAGTTAGAACTATTTGAGTAAAAGTTAATTCCTACCAAAACCCAGACTGATACAAATACTGATCATACATATATGTGGGTGAACATGAATCTTAGTCTACAAACTCAGGAATGAAAATCATGTCATGCTACTAATTTTCTTTTTCCACTTAAATTAGATTTGACTCCAGGATGTCTGAGATAGGCTAGCAGGACACCGAATGTCAAACATTTATGGATTCTCTTTCCACCATTAGGCCGATATGAAGATTGTGTGAGTTTCATGCTCAGCAAAATATTCTGTAAAACCCTTCCTTCTATAGGATAAGCTGGTCTTTGTGATTCTGCTGTACAGTTCGCATAATCCCTTGACCTCTAGAGGTCCCACCATGCTGGGATCTCAGCTATCCTGAACCCCAGGGCCCAGGGCCCACCTCCTCAGATGCCTCCCACAATTATATGCTGGATGCCAGAGGTGCTGTCACTTCTTCTGGGTCCTACAAGAGAGTGGACAAGTCCTCACCACTCCTAAAATCTTGAGGTTCATTACCTTCTCAGTATCAATTTGCACACCCAATTTTAGCCTCAAGGTAAACCTTCTCTTGAGAAAGAAAGATCAAAGAGTTGATGTGAGAAGAAAGAAAGATGGCCATAGTCAGGCTTCCTCCTGACATCCTTATCAGCTAATTTCTGAGCGAAAGTAAGTCATCATTTCTTCACTTATGTAACCTTGTGCCTGGTACTCATGTGCAGATTTCCATTATTTGGCAGTATGCCACTTTTGTTTAACCTGTGTATAAAAGGTGCCGCCACCATGCGAGGCTGGCTGTACCCTTGCTGGAATAAAAAGTTACGTTGCAGTTGCCTACCGCTTCCTGCATTTTCTTCCAACTGCCCGAGCCTGGTACCCCTTACCTCGGAAACTCAAATCTGCAGCAACACACTTGGCATCACGAATAAGATTCCCAGGTAAGGGAGCTGTATGTCCCACTGGAGGATGGGAGGGACATGTGGCCCCCATGGAATTTGTGGTATCCCGTGGTGGCGGTATTGATGACTTGGACTCCACCTGAGCCTTGGGAGGCAGTTGAGGGGTCCCCGAGAAGATGCTCTGCTCCCTGGAGAAGCAGCTGCTGGGAAAAGCATAGGCCATGGCCAGCCAAGTGGACTGGGTGCTCTTAACAGCTTTGAAGTAGATTATGGACTCAGCTCTAGCAGAGGCTGCACAGGTACAGAAGCTTTGGCCAAAGGCCGATGCCTTGGATGCAAGGGTGCAACTACTGGAAGCTGAGCTCCAAAAATGTCTACCCTCAGAGTTGCCTTCAGAGGTAGAGGAATACGTTCCAGAAGAAGTCCACCCACAAGTACAGCCCCTAATACACCAAAAGGTAAAGCATAACAACCCCTGGGTCCAGGTAGGATGCAAGCTGAATTCATCACATATACCCTGTATACACTTGAGGAATTGTGGGATTTGGAGAAACAATCTCGGCAGCACCCTGGTGAAACGTTGCCGGCCTAGTTGCTGGGCCTTTGGGATGAGGGGTACAACAGTATTTCATGCTCCCCTGATGAGATGGAGAAATTGGCTTCCACAACCATACAGACCTTAATCTGCAGACCTCTGCTAGTGAATTCCACTTGTGAGTCAGCAGTATCTACAGAACAGTCACCACTTGACTCATGGTCAGGGGAACCATATCCTGATGGAATGGATTACTGCCACTGGGGGGACAATTTGGAATGACACCTGAGAACTCTCAGACCATGTGAGTAATGGCAAATGTATGCTGAACTAGCACAGATTATTCATGAACAAGGCATGTGACATGCTATGTTTACTCTGAATACATGGGGACCGGATGATGAATGGTTTATGACTGGCATGCAAGACCTAGTGTCAGGGACCACCTCCTCTACCACTTCTGGCTCATTGGTTGCCATCTTGGCTCCCTATGGAGAAACGTATACCTAAAGTGACTACAGCAATGGTTGCTCTGGGGGATGTAGAAGGGAGATGTCATGAGGCAGGGGCAGAAGTGTCTGTGCAATAACACCCAGACCCATGAGGCCTGAGAATAAAAAAAAAGGCCCTATGCAGGGTTCTGTTCAGGATACCAGAATGCAAATGTGGACTGATTTGCTAGCTGCAGGAGTCTTTTAAGACAAGATAGACCGCCAGCCTGATGCAGTGTTAATAGAATTGTGGCGGCAATTAAAACCTGAACAACAGTTTAGGCATGGACAGAAACCTCCCTCTGACGAAGTTAGGCTGGTGGCCTTGAAGGACTTCTTGAAACCCTAGGACTCTCTGTTGACCTTATATGAGTACAGAGAAGACTGAGGTGCCCATTTGGAGGAGATAGGCAGGGAGCCGAGGCCGTACGTGGAAATAGCAATCTACTGGTCCCCACACAACATAGCACTGGTGGATAGTGGTGCTGTCTGCAGTCTTATCTATGGAAATTCAGACAGATTCCCTGGACCAGCTGCCTATATAGACTGCTATGGGAGTAAGACTATTAAGACTAAAGCTGCGACTTTGCCTCTTGGAATAGGACATTTGCCCCAAGTCTGTATAAAGTATATGTCTCTCCAGTACTGGAATATATCCTAGGGATGGATGCACTGCAAGGGCTTAATCTGCAGACCTCTGCTAGTGAATTCCACTTGTGAGTCCAGGTGGTGAAGACTGTAGGACTGTAGTGTGGGGACATACCAATCACCTGCCACAGAAGGTGCCAGAACCAAGTGTATTGTCAACGTTAAGCAATTTGCCTGGTGGACATAATGAAATCAGGGCTATGGTTCAGTCAATTGGGGAAAGCTCAGACTGTGCACCCCACTCATAATCCTTATAATGCCCCTATATGGCCAGCGAAGAAGCCTGATGGCTCATGGAAGATGACTGTGGACTATCAGGAATTGAATAAAGTGACTCCCCACTGGGTGCAGCAGTACCATCCATCCATGATCTAATGGATCAACTAACCACAAGGCTGGGAACATAACACTATGTCTTGGACTTGGCTAATGCTTTTTTCTCCATAGATTTAGCTCCTGAAAGTCAAGACCAATTTACCTTCATGTGGGAAAGAAGACAATGGGCTTTTGTTTGTATTATCCCAAGGCTTACATAGCCCTAATATTTGCCGTGGGTTGGTAGCCCAGGATTCGGCAACCTGGACCCACCCAGCAACGGTGGAATTGTTTCATTATACTGATGATGTCATATTAACCTCTGCTTCCCTTACAGATCTAGAAGAAGTGGTGCCAGTACTGTTACAGCATCTGAAAACGTGATTGGGAGGTAAATGCAACCAAGGTTCAGGGACCTGGTTATCTATCAGATTCTTGGGTGTTGTCTGGTTGGGTAAGATGAAAGTTATCCCTGATGCTATAATTGATAAGATACAAGCATACCCACGACCCACTACCGTTAAAGAATTGTAGAGTTATGTGGGTCTTTTGCGGTACTAGAGTGTTTGTGTCCCACTTAGAACAGCTACCACGGCTGCTGTATGACCTGAACAAAAAGGGAGCTACTTGGGACTGGGACAAACCAATAGAGAAAGCGTTTACCGTTACCAAGTGGGCGATATAGCAAGCCCAAGCCTTACAGGTAATGGACACAGGTAAACCTTTCGAACTGGATGTGCATGTAACAGCAGAAGGACATGGATGGGGCCTATGGCAACATTTGGAACTAACTAGGACCCCAGTGGGTTTTTGGACCCAACTGTGGAAAGGTGCAAAGAGACAGTACTCCCCAATAGAAAAGCAATTAGCAGCTATATATGCAGCCTTTCAGGCTACTGAGTCAGTGGCTGGCATGGCCAAAGTGCAGATGTGCACCACTTACCCTATGCAAGTTTGGTTATGCACATAGATACAGGCCCCCAAAATGGGGGTGGCACAAATACCTACTCTGATGAAATGGGGTGCCTATCTGGAACAATGGAGTGCCATAGCTGCTACGCCTCTGGCCATGGAATTACAGATGGTTTTAGGTCCAGTTGAATTTACCACTGCAGTTCCTACAGATTTAGAAGTGTCCCCCTACAAAGAAGGGAAACTGCCCATACTCACTGATGCAGGTCCAGTAAGAGGCAGGGGACCAAGTGAGTAGCTATAGGGGTGCAAACAGCTACTGAACACATTTGGTATGATACAGGTATGAGCCAAAGCAGCCAACAGGCTGAACCATGGGCTGTATGGGTGCTTATAGACCATGAAGATTGCCCCTTGACTATTTGTCCTGACAGTTGGGCAGTGTTCAAAGGCCTGACATTATGGTTGCCTACGTCAAAATGGCAAAATTGGCTAGTGTGCCATAGGCCCTTATGTGGACAAGCCATGTGGCAAGACCCCTGGGAGGTAGGACAAGAAAAAGACATAACTATTTACCATGTTACGGGTCATTCCCTCTTGGTAACTCCAGATAATGATGAGGCAGATGCCCTCTCGTGGGTGCAATGGCTAGAAAAGCATCCTGCAACTGATGTGGCACACTGGCTCCACAGACGATTAGAGCACATGGGTACCAAAACTATGTGGACAATAAAACAACAGTGGAACCTTCTCCTGAAGTTGGAAGATGTCACAGATGTCTGTGCTAAGTGTCTAGTATGCAGCCGGGATACGTCGCACCCTTGCCACATGAAGCAAGAATAGATAGATTACATAAGACCACTTCCAAAAGCTCAAGGATCATCTTATGTCCTTACGGCAGTGGACACAGCTACCAGGTTGTTGTATGCATGGCCCTGTGTGGCCACAGACCAAAAATATCCTATATAAGTTCTCAAATGTTTATGTGCTTTTTATGGTAGGCCGTTAGTAGTGGAAAGTGACCAAGGGACCCATTTTACCAGGCATGAAGTCCAAACATGGGCCAAACAAATGAACATTCAATAGAAATTGCATGCCCCGTGTAATTCCCAGGCAGCAGGCATGACTGGGTGGCACAACAGGCTGTTGAAACAGCACCTAACAAGTAATCGTCAATCCCCCGGGGCGAGGTTAGGTAGCCCTCCTGTGGGACGTATTGCAGGGCCTGAACAAGTGACGCCAGGCTGGGGGTCCTTCTCCATTAAAGCTGCTATTATGTAGGGCTGTGGCCTCAATCCAATTTCAGGTAACTACCACAGAAACTGTTGAACTCAATGGTAACATACTCGTACCTGCTTACTTGTCCGAAAAGAGGAGAAATAGTATGACGGACTTGGCCATGGAAAATAAAGGCCCTGCATTGCCATTGGGTAGGTCTAATAGCCCCTTGGGGCAAGAGGATACAGGGAAACTTATAGGTCGTTCCTTGCATAATGGCTTACTGGTCACCACAAGTAATTATGAGATATCCCACAGGAGAGATGGATGAAGAAGAAAGTACCATATTAAGGGGAACATTTTTGTTGTCATTGTGACCTATCGAGAGTTCTCCTATATTTTGTCATGTTGACACAGTGGGACCAATGCCACAGGGGAACAGGTATGGTACTGATGGCCAGGCTGCCCTCTCTCGGTGGCAACAGTTTTATCACAAAATAAGATGCTGGCATGAATCTTGCTTGATGGAAAAGACTTACCTGTATTAACACCATTGTCCTCCCTTTTTTTCCAACCTTAGACTGCTTTATGCAAATATCATGGTTGATTGGACACATATCTATGCCACAATTGCAAATGTCTCACACTATTGGGTATGCACAGAGTTTCCTGTCAGTGCCTCTGCAGGATTATCCTGGAGTATACATACAGCTGATGTCACAGCATGGGATCAGCTGACCCACTGGGGACCCCAGTCACCCAACTGGACCATCATTCATACTTGAGTGGATATACAAAGAAGAACTCAGCATGGACTGGAGAAACCTTACTGGGGTACTCGATACATGATGCATGGTCATAGCTGACTAGTGAAGAGGTGGAGGTAACTGGGGATGTGCCCCATTGTATTGAAAGAAACACGGGGTCCTGACTGTTAGGATGGATGCCATGTCCCCTATGCCAAAATGTAAGACTATTTCACCCACCACGCATTGGTGGACAGGACACAAGTATGCCAGCACCCACCTGACTATGATATTGCCCCCCTAGAAGCCTATGGGTATGTGGGGGCCCACAGACGGCCTTACATTCCCTCTAATTGGACAGGTTGCTATACTTGGGGACATCCATATTTGCCAGTAGGCACTCCTACAGTGCCCCACAAATTGGAATGTGTATTATTCACAGCATACTTGTACTAAGTGGACCCCACTGTGGTATTATCCTTTACCCATCTTTCTGTCTGTGGCAGGTGATGTGGTAGTTGAAACTCAAGTAACAGCTTTGGCAGAACATACTGCTTGAGCCTTGAATTATACTCATAAAGCCCTTAGTCTGGTAACTGATGAAGTAGATAAAATTTTTTAAAAAGTATTGCAAAATTGTATGGCTTTGGCTATCTTAACTGCTGCCCAAGGGGGCACTTGAGCTGTTCTTTAAACTAAATGTTGTATTTATATTCTGGATCACCGGCACAACATCTCACAAATAGGTCTCTCCAGAAAAATAAAAGAAATCCAGCAGCTCGCTGGAGATCCTCTACAGGAGTGGTGGGCAAGCCTAACGTCCACCTGGTGCTGGTTCTTAGCTCTCCTAAGAAGTGAAGCCTGCCTCCTAGTAGCATGTAGTTGCTCGTTGTATTGCTGTGGCATATAGGTACAGAGCAATGTCCTCCTGCAGCAATCAATTACCAAGCCTATGTAGGTGTAAGGGAGGAACCCTGAAGTGGTGGAGTATGGCTATAGTCACGCTCCCTCCCGACACCCTTAGCAGCTAACCTCTGAGCGGAAATGAGTCAGCACTTCTCTTATGTAACCATGTGTCTGGTACGCATGTGTGGGCTTCCGTTTTCTGGCAGTGTGCCAATATCGTTTAACCTGTGTATAAAAGTCACCGTGGCCATGTGAGGGGGTACCTTGCCCTTGTGGGATAACATTGCTCCCCTGTGAGGCTGGCTGTGCCCTTCCTGGAATAAAGAGCTATGTTGCGATTGCCTACGGCTCCCCACATTTTCTTCCAATTGCTTGAGCCTTGTATCCCTTACCTAGCAGTTGGGCTGTCTTCTTTACCTGGAGAAAGAGGAAATACAGAAAGAACAACAGACAAAAGTAACTGGTTATCGGGCTTGCAAAGCACGATAAAGCCTGGACAAGTCTGTTCCATTACTTCCTTGGTCAGCTCTATGGAACCAGACACTGTTCTCACTCTCTTAGAAACAGATATTGAAGGAGAGCAATAGCTGATTAACCCTACAAACCTGCCATGTGACAAGGCAACGCTAGAATTTCCTAGTCTACTTGATGGAAAGAAAGGTCATTTAGAGGCATCAACTAAAGATATGCTTATTTTATTTAATTCCTTTTTTTGCGATAGTTTATTTAATGCTCTGTCATGTAGAAAAAATAAAAATAAATGACATTTCAAAACTAGATATCTACTTTTTAAAGGTACATGATAAATAGAAGTTTCTTTTATTTCTAGGGAAGACAAAGAACAATTGAATTATAATAAAAATCATTCTTAAATACCATCATAAAGGAATTTGACAGGACATCTCTGTTAGGCTGGCATTATTGAAAAATTTAAAAAGATATGAATAAAGCTATGGACATCATAAGCATTGAAATTGCATGCACTCACATCTGAAGACTTTGTTATTCCATATGTAGTATGTTGGCTAGACCAGGATAATTATGAGACTTGGTCTCCAAAGCTAAAGAAAAAGTGCAGTTTAAAAACAATTTTTTTTAAGTAAGATAATGATCAGATAGGAGTTACATTGTTTTTAATGACCGAAATATATTACTGTGCTTATTTTTATTTGTTCTTCTATTGGCACACATACATATATATATAATTTTCTAGTGTCTGCAGAGTTTCTCAAGAAGATGGACAACAAACTCACAAGAGGAATAAGTAAGCAGAGAAGTTCCACATTGAATTTTTACTTTCCTGCTCTTACTTTCTTGCATGGGGCAAGTCCTACCTTCTGCCTTCACAGAGAATGAAGTAGAACAGCAGGGTTAATTATTACACTACCTGCCTGGCATCTGGGATCATGAAGAGCCACTGGAATTGTTTTATATGATTTATTCAAGTTTTCCAGGGTATGGAAAAAAGTAACTTTAGAAGACCTAGCCATGTGACTTTGGACAAGCCAATAAATTCCTTGAGACTTCATGTTCCTCATCTTCAGCTCTAATGACTTCTATGAATCTTCCTTTCAAAGAACACAGAGCACAGTGGTTAAAGTTCAAAGGCTTTGAAGTCAGATAAGCTGTTCAAATCCTAAAGCCAGATCTTGAGTGCTGTGTGACCTTTGCTAAATTACAAAATCTCTCTTTGCTTCAGTCTCTTTACTTTTAAAATGAGAATGAATGCATGATAGATTGAGACAGTGCACGTAAAGACTTAGAATGTAAAGAATTGAGCCTGGCATTTAGTAAGATCACAATAAGTGAGTTGTTTTTTTTCTTCCTGTCATTGTTAGGAGTTGTAGCAATAACATTTTCAGTTGCAATGAGTTGTTGACTGCCAAGTGAATTATTACAGATGGACACTGAAGACAAGATGTGAGAAAAGCCATGCAAACCACAGATTCTCATTGTCAGTTATACATCTTGTCACTGGAGGTACAAGAGTCATGACATCCCTACCTGAATGGACCAGTGTCTGAAATTAGGCCTTCAAAGGTCCTTTAGTCAAGATTGCCCCTTTCCCAACCAGACACTGCCTGCTGCTGATACCAAAAAAGCTCTGGGTGGAGCCCACTCTACCCTCCCACTGGAAAGACGGGAGGTAGGAGGGCTCTGGTTGTTTGACATGCATCTGTTGAAGAATAAATGGACAACATCATCTATATATACAGAGCTTCTCATAACCTTGGTAAGAGTGAGGTGATCCCTGAGGGCTGACTCTGAACATAACAACCTGATCATGGGCTGCCGTTGAGACAGGTACAGAACAGGTAGCAAGTGGCCTTCTTTAATGATAGGAAACCCTGACAGTATCCCCTCTGCCTTTGTTTGCTTGCTTGCTTGTTTATTTATTTATTTCCAACTTCACTGAGATATAATTGACATAAGATTGTATAAGTTTAAGGTATTCAATATGCTGATTTGATATACCTATACATGGCAAAATCTGCTTCAACCAAGTAGTAGTACTAGTAACAGAGAGGATAATTACATCTTAGTATGAAATGTTTTAGCACATTTCCTCACAGGCCCTGAAGGAGGTCTCAGAGAAGCACACAGGTGAGGCAAAGGCAGGAATTCTGGTTCTCCTGGTGACAATTATGCTTCCCTGTGGGTGGCAGCCAGCCCCCAACTTCAACAAACCTTTGACCAGGTTGAAGCCATTTACAGAAATCTGATCTTTGACTTGTTGTTCCAGTTGTCTTCAGATTTCAGTCTGTGACATGCTTCCAGCAGCCTTTGTTGGGTTTACCTGGTGCAGGTAAGCTCTGCCTCCTAAGAAAAAAAGAGCAAAAAAATGGAATAAAAGCAAATAGCAAGATATTTAATAACACAACAGAGGAAAGACTGTAGTGATCTGTTGCTAGTAAAGTACAGAATGACTAATATTTTGTATTAGTGTCCAAATGCGGCAAAAATATTCATCCGTGTTTCATGGATTATCAATCTGTGGGTTGTTTACAGTGCCACACAGATTTTGACAGGTTTAATTTATGAACCAATGAGTTAAAATTTTTGGAAAAAATCCCTTTACTCTTATGTTAAATCATCATCGATGTCATCATCATCATCATCATCATCATCTACTTTCATAAGACAGATTTCAACTCTTGTGGCAACACTGGCATGGTCAAGTGGCAATGCTTGAAGGTTTTCTCCCAAAGTCCATACTTTCTGGCACTGCTGTAGTGTTTTGCTAGCTCTCCATAACCTTTCAAATTAAGGCCAAATCCCCTCTTTGGTGTCTGTAGAGTTCTGATTCTATTCCTTTATCCAGCCCCATTTCTCAATTCTCTCTAACCAAACACCTTCCTTGAAGTCACCCTCAATGCTTTTAATCTGTCCTTCTTTCTTTGTCAGTTTGGTGACAATAGTACACGAAAGCCTGGAGTTCCTACAAGAAGATGGGTCACAGCTCTTCTCTAACCTTCTTGGGCAAGCAGAGGTACTTTGATATGAAGAGAAAAAACATCCCAGTAACCAATGTGGCTCCTGCTCACGTCCTGTGCTTTCTACTGGTGCTGTGTGTATTTAGCATCTCTCAGCTCCTGGCATTTTAATCCTCTGAAGAAAGTACTGGGCCTGCTGCATTCAGGGCACAGTGCTGGAGGCATCCCCGAATTACTGACTTCTCCCCATGTGTCCAGTACTCTGCCAGACTGGAAGATGTATTTCCAGGCAAGCCGATTCTCTGAGAAAATCTGGAATGATGTGTTTTTTCCCTTGATTCTTTTCTATACTGAGCATTAAAGGGCTCTAAGGGAGACCCACATGGAAATATTTCTTTTTTTATTTTTTCCTGTTCAATAAATAACATTCTGAGGCCAAGAAAGGGAAGGTGTGGAAAATAGAATCCTTAATTGTAGAATCCCCCCAGACTGGGCCAATAGGAGGTGGAATGAAAAAAAAAAAAGGTAAAGATGCTGCTGAGGATGTGGCCTCCTAGCTGGTGAAGAGTGTGTGGCAGTAACACAGCTGGCTGAACAGATAACTGAGGCCCATACACATGTGTCACTGAGGTAAACTTAAGCACAACAGAGTTTTGTCCCTGTGGGGGACAGGTATCCGCTCAGGGGACAAAGAGTGGACAGTTACTGAGTTCCTCACTCAGAGTCAGATACTATGCCCAGAGTATCATCCCATTTTATTCTAATAAACACCCTTTCCATTCATGTAATTGTCTCATGTCACTCAGACAAAACTAAGATTGGCATTCACTTCTGATTTCGCTTTTCAAAGCCTGTACTCTTTCTATCATGCTGTGGTTCTCAAATTGTTCAGGTATCAGAGAAGCTGGAAAGTGTGCTCTTTTCTTGTGCTACTTTGATCACTTGGAAATACTGATAGACCAAATTTAAATAGCTAGATATGTAATTCCACATTAAATCAGATACAGTGCCACTTGATATAGATTTTGTTTTGCAAGGATTAAGTGATTTTTTTTTTTTTTAATTTATAGGAGAAAAACAGAACAGTGAGAAAAGTCTGTTAATTTGATTTTTATGTGACCCAGGAAAAAGGGTCACATCCAAAACTAAAAAATAACAGAAACCCATGTCCAGTTATGTTCTCAGGAAGAGGAGAATTTGGGGCTCAGCTGAGATGAGGGCCCCTGCTCATTGCTGTAGAGAAATGTGGAGGCAAAGAGCCTAGCCACAACCCACTGCCCCCACATATCACCACTTGGTCTCACTGGTCATGTTACAAATGTCTATCAAGGAAGCAAAACGGTGACTTTTGTTTTAGATTTTACCATTTCCTTTTTACGTAAGTCACCCAATTTATGAGAAATTTCTAATTTATTAGAAATTTAGAAAACAAAGGTAAACAAAATAATTGTAAATGAATTAGTTGTAAAAATTTTCCACTAGTACCATGCCAAAATAAACATTTGGATCTGCAATCTTTCAGACAATTCTGTGTATATACACTCTATGGATTCTGATGTTGCATGTCTGCCTTTCTATGCCAATTAGTACACAGCTACATCAATGTTTCTCAAAGATGGGTCCCCACTATATGTGTAAAGAATCACTAGAGGTTCATTTTCTTTTTCTTTTATTTTGCTTTCCTTTTTTAAAAAAATTTATTTATTTTAATTAGTTTCAAATATACAGTACATTGGTTTGACATCTATATAGTTCATAAAACAATCCCCCCAATTGCTCCCTCCTTCCCCTGACCCTCCACCTAGCCAACATATTAATGCTGCTTTCCCTATGCTGTGCTCCCCATCCCCATGACCATCCATCAGCTACTAATTTGTACTTCTTTAACCCTTCACCCCATTCTCACAACCCCTCAAACCTCTCTCCCCTCTGTCCGTCACCAAATTGTCCACTACTTTTGTGAGTCTGTTTTTGATTAGTTTGTTCTTTTTATTCCTTAGATTCCACATATAAGTGAAATCATGTAGTGTTTATCTTTCTCTGTCTGGCTTAAACACCTTCTACGTTCATCAAAGCAATATCTTTTTCCATCCCTTTCCTTTTCATATATACGGGTCTTGTTTTCTTATCCTTTCGGCCACTTTATGTTTTGATTTGAGCACTTAATTCTTTTCATTTAAAGTACTTATTGATAGAAATGTAGTAGTTACCATGTTTTATTCATGTTTTTGATACATGATTTTTCTTTTTAAAGAAGTCCTTCCAACATTTCCTGTAATACTGGCTTGGTGGTGATAAATTTCTTTAGCTTATTTTTGTCTGGGAGGCTCTTTATCTGTCCTTCAACTCTAAATGATGGCTTTGCTGAATAAATTATCCTTGGTTGTAGATCCTGAGTCTTCAACCTGTCGAATATTTTTTGCCAAGCCCTTCTGTACTGCATAGTTTCTTTTGAGAAATCAGCTGCCAGTCTTATGGGTATTTTCTTGTAAGTAATTATTTGCTTTTCTCTTGCTGCTTTTAATAGTCTTTCTTTGTATTTAATCTTTGGCATTTTAATTATGATGTATCTTGGTGTGGGTCTCTTTGAATCCCTGATTTTTGGAATATTCTGAGCTTCCTGGTGTTTTATGTCCATTTCCTTCACCAGATTAGGGGAGTTTTCCATCATTATTTCTTCAACATCTTGATTTTCTTCAGTTACACCAATCAGACAGATATTTAGACCCTTAATAATGTCCCATATTCTCCTTAAATTATTTTTATAGTCTAGGCATCTTATCTCTTGCTGTTCTGATTGTGTGTCTTTGGCTTTCCCGTCCTCTAGGTCCTCTAGATAAGGCATTTGATCCGCTTCTTTATTCACTTTGTTTAGTCCTTTGTTTATTCCATTTAATACACTTCTCATCTCAGATAATGTGTTCTTCATTTCAGACTGGTTCCCTTTGATAATTTCCATTTCCATTTCCATTTTTATGTCTTTTATCTCTGTTGGAATTTGCTACACTTCCCAAAAGTTCATTGAGCATCTTTATAACCAGTGTTTTGAACTCTGTATCTGTTAGATTACTTAACTCCATTATATCTGGATCTCTGTTCTGTTCTCTCATATGGCTCTTTCTTCTTTGTCTTCCCATTTTGGCTATCTTTTCGTGTCTGTTTCTATGTACTAAGTAAAGCTCCTAAGTCTCCTGGTCTCATTAGTGTGGATTTGTGAAATAGGTGTCCAGTGGCACAGTCCTGAGAGAAGTTCAGCTGCAGGCCAAACTTAGCCCAAGTCTCTACTCATCCAGGGCCACCTGTTAAGATTCAGCAGTAATCCACGGGTGCTGAGCTTATAGTTGCCTCACAAGGCCACACCAGAAACTGAGGCCAGCTGCCTCCAGTGTGAGTTTAGGCACTGCTCAGTAAAGAGCACCTGACTCGCTGAGGATAAACCTGGATGTGGCTTGGGTAGGGACACGAGTTGGGGGAGGTGGAGTTTCAGGGAATCCTCTGGGTGGAGAGACCTCTGTTATCCAGTGTGAGGAGGTCACAGCTATAGCGGCACTGTGTCCAGTGCACTGGGAGTTGGGAGGGCTCAACAGGGAACTATGGATTCCACCAGCACTTCTGTACAGAGTGAGTCTCACCTGTGCCCTCACTCTGACAATGTCTCCCTGTAAGTCCCTGGTGTTCCCCGCGCCCAGCCGAATCAGCACTGGTGCTTAGAGCGAGCAGGTCCGTCACTGTGAAAATCCACTCACAGACGTGACCCCTTTAAGAGGCTTCTGCCGCTCATGCTGCCGCTGTTGCTGCCTCTGTCTCATTCAGCCATTTAAGACCCAGCAGCCCTGCGTCCTTGCCCTGTCCTATCTTCTGCCATTGCAGGTTGATTTCTTAGTTCTCTCCCTAGTTGTATGGCTTGTTCCTCTAGATCCCAGGCGATTTTTCCTTGCTGCTGCTCCTTGTTTCTGTCACAACTTTGATTTGGTCACCAGAGAGATAAACAGAGTCTCTATCATCTCTGCCATTTTTTTCAAGGTTCATTTTAAAATGCAGATTCTTGAACTTTTCATCCTATTGAATCAAAATTTTGCACAGTATGGGAGACAAGACTCCGTTTGTAACAAACTTTTCAGGTGATTGTTATGTGCACTACATGCTGACAGACATCATCTTTGTCATGCCCAGAATATTCTGATATATATCTAGAGCCTGATTTATTTATTGAATCCCTAGTCATAGTCATTTAGGCAATTTCTGATTTTTTTTCTCAATGATACCATTTATATCAATGCACAGATATCTTTATACATTATTTTCTTTGGACAAATTCCCGAAGATGGAGTTGCTGGATTATGGGGTCATAGATACACTTAGGGTTTTTTGTATCCATTTCCATTGCCTTCTAGAGCTGGAATACTGATGAAGGGGAGTGGAGGGTGGCTGGGGGGTGGGTAGGGCATTGCACATCAGTATGTTTGAAACTTATACCCAGAAGACTCAGAGGATGATTTACTGAAAGCTGGTGGCTGCTGAGATGAGGGCATTGGTCAATAGCTGTGGAGCCCAGAGATTAAAACCAACTCTTGAAATGCTGCACCTTGACGTGGACCCTTTCCTGCCCACATGGCTGTCACCCACTGTGGCTCCTTCTTCTTCTGTGTCCTGATTTGTCCCAAGACTTACCACTCACTCCAACAGGTCATTTGGTGGTTGTGAATGAATCTTCAATGGAGGGACTTGAGAGGGGGTCATGTGGGGAAGGAGATATGCCCTCACCGGGAGCTCTCTGGTTGACACACCCTCTAGACTGGACATAGACAGCTGGACTTCCACACACTCTGCCTTCTATTCCTCTATTCAGCTGATACCATTATAAGACCCACCTGTGTAGGCAACTACGTGAGATGCTGGGGCCACAGTTGCAAATGGCACTCAGTCTCTGGCCTTGAGGTTCTCCATCTGGAGAGACAAAATTAGAAAACAATCAGAATGTGACATGAGTGGAAACATAGCAGAGGTGCAGGTTGTCATCCACGGAAATGCAGAAGGAGTTGGGACTTCTTAGAGTTCACAGTAATCCCTCAGAAAGGTAACTTTTCTCTGAAAGGGAAATATTTTTACCTACGAAAGGAGTACAGTTACAAAACTCTACGCTGTATAGAAACATAGGACTATCTTAGAACCCCATCACACACTCACTCACCCAGCAGAATTATGATTATGTTTTAGACTCTAAAAATTCATGTTAAAAAGACATATAGGTATGTATGTATATACACAATGAGGTCATGCTTTACAGACTTTTCTCTAAACTGCCTTTTCCGTTCAACAATATAGCATGAAATCTTTTCATGGCAATACATTTTTGGCCTCTTTTAGAAATTATTTTAATGGCTGTGGAATAGTCTCTGTTATCAGTGGTCTACGATAACTGTCACCCACACTCTTATTTCAGATCAGTATTGTATTATTGGTTATATGGCCAGACTCCCCTCCTGCCCTATCAGACATCCTACCTTAAGCGACCCTTTTGAGCAGAAGTTCTCTTAGCAAGAATGCGTCTCTTAATGAAAACCTAGCATAAATTGTCAAATTGGGAATATATCGTTTTATAGACAAACCTGAAATGTAACTATCAGGCAAGCTCAGGTTATTGATAGCCGTACTAGTGCTATAGGTGAGGGCGCTAAAACCAAAGATATATTTTCCAGAATGTTCTAGACTTCAAAATGTTGGCCAAGTGGGAGCTGCTTCCTAGGGAGTTGACTACTGCTGACCTCTAATGGAAGTTTGAAGTACTGCACCAAAAACCCTTCTGCAAATTAGAAATTAGTTCTGTAATTTGTGGTTGATCCAATTGCAGTTGTGAATTCCTGAGGTCTTTGAAATGGTGCTAAATTTTCTTATGATTAGAGGGTTTTTAATGGAGTGTTATGATATAGATCCAGTGAGTCTTCTTCAAACTGTACCATTGATATTTTTGACTGGAACAAATGAAGACCATCTTCATAGATCCATAATGTTGTACATCCAGTAAAGATAGACAACATTGAAATGCTCACATTAACTCACCTACTAGTTGTATATCAGGCGTCACATTCATCTAACTGCTTTAAATTTCCATTTTTTTTTTCTGGCACATTACTAGCTTCAGTCCAGAAATGCCTGTAACTGTTCATTGCCTGTCCAATTAATTTTCTGTTCTGTTGGGGAGGTCTGGCAGAGGGCTTTAGGACCCCAGTAAATGACAAACTGACATCCGAGGTCAGACACCCTTGCTGTCATATCCCAGGTTCAAAAGCCCAAGAAACCCTCATTCTAATCGGGTGGTGTCTCTTCCCTTGGAAGGAAGTCAGCAAAAAGTAGCTTATGGATGCTAAATAACTGCTAAAGTCAATATCTGAACTCGAATGGGGCCAGAGCAGCTGCAAAGTCTTCAACTGGTTGCAACCTGCATGTGTCCAAAGACTTTAGGCAAGTGGAAATAGACAAACCTTGGAACCACATCATACTCAGTGGCAAGAGGAGCACAGGAACCAAAGAAAGATGGAGAAGCAAGACAGTGGCCATCATGAATGTGCAGTCAAGCAGAACTGCTTAGGTGGGGAAGGAAGATCTACTATGGCAAATTTTTATAAAATGTGATGACATTTTAATGATGTGAGAACTCTAAGTTTTCTGCTCTAAAACTTCAGGGTGAGACTATCTGAATTGGTGTTCTGAGTTTCTGTAATTTTTATCATTAGTGGAGGAGAAAGCTGATGAATTTCACTATTTCAGCAGTATGTGCTACATTTAGACTCCAGAAAAATGAGGTTCTGGTCTTTAATAAGTACCATTTTATGTGGTTGAACAAGGTGTTGGTGTCTTTTTCTCTGATTTCAATGAGTTCGCTTAACCCCTGCACCTTTTCTTCCCCTGAGAAAATGAGGACATGGCTATGCATGTAACCAAATAATTAAGGCTGATGTTTAAAAACAAACAATACAAATTCTTCATGACCTATGGCTTCCATTTTTCTGTTTATTTTTAAATGGTATATATGTGTGCTGGAATATATATATATTCACTATAGAAAATTTAGGGAATATATAAATATAAAGAAATATAAAGAAATTAATTAAGCCACTCAGTTCTACTACACAACAATGACAACATTCCAATATTTTGATGTGTATTCTTACAGTTCCTTTAAAATTATTATTTTTTTATTTCCACACCTTTGTTTCTTTATCTAGATCTATATCTATAGAGTCGGATATCAGCTCATCTCTAGTATTTTTGTAAAGTTGATTTCTTTTGGTTAAAAACGGTAAAGATGCTTATTACATACTCTTATAAAATATGACTTTAAGGGATGTACAATTTCCATCATATATCTACCACAGTTTACCTATAATTTAAATTGTTTTCATTGTTTTATTACTGAAAATAATGATGCGATGAACATTCAATAAGATTTCTCCTGTTTACTTATTTATTTTACAATTTACTAATAATTCAAAATCACTGAATAAGCAAAGATTAAAGAGTGGCCTGATCCCCTCAGTCAAAAGATGAAGCTATTTAGGTTCAAAGATGAAGAGTGACTTTCCTGAGATGACACAGAACAAATCAACTGTGTACAAAATTTTTTTTTTCAAACATGATCATATAAGATAGTAAAGAAGTGAGAAATAAACCTCCCCCAGTCCCGTTTACCTAGACCTTGCCAGTGTCCTGTCTCTCTGTTGATTCTGAAGCTGAGAGGGTCAGGCTCCACCCGAGGTGTGATGAAGACCTAAGTGAAGGGAAGGAGCCCATACTATGGTTGGAAACTTTTACACAATTCATGTCATCCTCATAATATGCCAGGGAGGCGAGGCTGTTTTATTTTATTTATTTATTTGTTTGTTTGTTTGTTTGTTTGTTTTGACAGATAAGGAATCTGAGGAAGTGGCCATTCCAGGAGCAAAACAGAGATGGGGTCTAGTTTGCAAGATTTAATGGAGCACCATTAGAGTCAATGCCTTTGGAAGCGGGGACGGGAAGCAGTAGTAGAGGAGTAAGGGGGAATATAAGAGGGGAAGAAGGAGAGTAGGAGAGGGAGCTGAGTGCAGGAGGGGAAAGGAGTGGAGGAGGGGAGCAGGAGTGGCCAGAAGGAGAAGCTGAGCTGTGATGTAGGTGGAACAACAGCCTCACCCAACTCTCATGATGGCGCCAGGATGGGTAGAGTTGCCTGTGCTTTTACACTCCTGCATTGAGGAGGAGTCGCTGGATATAGGCGGCTTTGGAAGGGAAGTGACCTGGGCACTTTCTGCCACCGAAGCTTCCCTGAGTGGGGTCAATAGCTGGGTAACAATTCCTCAAGGAAGGGTGTTCTGGTCATACACCACAAGTGAAGGGACCAAGTATAACTTCAAAGTGAGGAAGAATTGGATCTTAAAGCTGGAGTCAGGTCATCATCTCATAACACTTCAAGGCTGCCCCGAGAGACAAAGAGAGCCCATACTTACTTATTCCTCATTCAAATCTTCTCTCATAACACTCCTTCTCTTCACAGCAAGCCCTTAAGCTATTGTACCATTTGCATATTTATCTACCTTTTATCATCATAAAATATAGTAGTCTCTACTTTGATCCTCACTTAAACCTCAAGATCTGTTTTTTTTCCTAAAAACAACTTAGTTTAACAAGAGTCAGCCTCAGTTTACCCATCTGATTGAGTTCATCCCTTGAGCAGCCCTCATTCCTCTGTAATCAGCCACATTCACAGACTTCACTGAAAGTTGGACCTGAGTTTGCACAGAATTACTCCACCTTTCATTTGGAAGAACAAATGAACAGGAAGTTATCTGTCTTTTTTAAGTGGTTAAAAAGAAGAGCACTCATCGCATCGGGAATTATAACACACCATAAAATATAAATAATTTCAACAGTGCTGCAAGAAAGTTGAGAAAGCAAAGAGAAACAAACAGAAGAACCCTGAACATGATTAAGGTTGCATTTCAAGTCAGGGCAGGAAAAGGTTGGGAGGTAGACTTAATGTTATTCACTCTTATTAATATTGAATTTCCTCAAGTGAGCAACTCTTCCTCTACAACATTAGTAGTGACTTTTCTCAAGGGTATGTCCTTGCCCCACCTACCATTTTCTTTCTGCTCTTCCCATACACACCCAAGTCTTTACCTCCAGCTGAGTGTTCTCTTCTGACTATAGATCCACTTACCAACTGCAGAGAACCTTGGCTTGAATGTCCTTTGTATTTCCCCCTTGAATTTTCCAGAACTAATCTTTTGCTATTTGTCTTCACTTAACTCCAACCACTATCAATACACATTGGTCTCTTCCTGGGTGTTCCCTGACTTTGTGGGTAGTCTTCTAGCCACATGTACAATTCAGATGTCTTAGATTGGGTTCCCCTAGAAGTGAAGCCTTAGACAAGGTTGTGCATGCAAGTAGTTTATTTGAGATGTGATTCCAGAGAATACCAGTAGAGGAGTAAAGAAATGAGAGAACAGGGGTTAATGAAAGGTGCATGATCAAGCCAGTCTCCTTTATAGGCAACTGGGGGGCTCTACCTTTCTGGGACCTCCATGTAGGACATGCCTCAGAGTCATCCCACCCATACAGTGATGGGGTGGGGATTTGCCCACCAACTCTCACCAGTCATCTGTTGAGAGTTCCTCTGAGGGTGTGTTCATTTCCCAATTACTGGCTTGCCACATGTAAGCCCATTTGGGCAAAGATATGCAAATATTGGTACTTAGAATTGGGCTGACACATACCAAATGGTAAGGGCTGAGAGAATATGAGAGGGGTACAGAAATCTGGGGGCCATCTTCGACTCCTCCTTCTCACTTTTTCATTTTGACTGCCCTGTCTGGTAGACCCTGCTTCCTATATAACAGATATCTGTCAAATTCTCCCCATATCCATCTCCAACTCCCTGGTTCAAGCCACACTCACTCACATAGAATTTACTACAACAGGCTCTTAACTTGTCTCTCTGCCTCCAATTTTCAATTATTATCTACATTGCAGCCAAAAGCAAATCAGAACACCTCACCTCACAGCATATAATTTTCTATGGCTTCCTATTTCCCTTAGAATAAATTCCAGTATCCTCAAAAATATTTACAGACATTTTAATCATTTGCCCTCAGGTACCATTTCTGGTCTCATTTCTTGCCATCACACCCCTGGTGATTTTGGTCATATCAAACTTTCTTCAGTTCAGCAAGTATACAGGCTTGCATAGAGGTGTTTTCTTCTCCTTAGAACACTGTTCACCCGTCCTATGAATTCTTTGCTAAACTAACTTGTTCTTCAGGTTTTAGCTTAGGCATCACTTCTCCAGGAACCCCAAAATGTCTCCCAACTCTAGGTAAGTGGCTTCTTCTCTGAGCTCCAATAATATCTTGTATATCCCTACCAAAACCTCTATCACACTCCATTGCAATTCCCTGTTTACCTGACTGCTTCTCCTTCTAAACTCAAAGCTCTGAGAGAACAGGGACGCTAAGGCTCTCTTTTCACAATTATTCTCTAGCATCGAGCACAATGCCACAGTGAGCATTTATAATATTGAATAAATTAAAGTACAAATTATTGAACTGAATTACTGCCCCAAAAGTAATAAATCATGAATTATTAATCTCTTAATAAAATTTAATTTTTCTATTTATTACTTTGGATGAAGATAGCTTTTTTTTTTTATAGCTAAAGACATATGTAATTAATGATAGGGAGTCTAATTTAAATCACTTTGACAAAATTGTGTCAAAATTGAACCACAATTTGCTAACTTCCGAATCATTGTTGATAAGCCAATTTCAGACTCGTTTATCTATTTCAAGCTTTTTTTCTCCATTATGAAAAAAATACAAAGTGAGTATATGCACTGTCACTCAAAAATATGACATTATGAGAGGGTAGAACATGTCAGAGGGCCAAAGCCTTTTTATTCCTTTTCCTTATGACCTACTATGCTTGGCTGTGTGCTTAAACTTATGTAGCAGTTTCTCTATTATTCATGTACTTTTTAATCACATGAATATTTTGTATTTTATGCTGTTTTATATTTTATATTTTATGCTGTTTCTTATTATTCAAAAGTTATATATTTTATATTTTATGCTGTTTCTTATTATTCAAAAGTTATATATTTTATATTTTATGCTGTTTCTTATTATTCAAAAGTTATACTTTTATTTTTCCTTATCAAAAATTATAATTTTCTACTGAGCTCAAGCTTACAGTCTACTGTATATGTATAAATGAAATTACATCTTTTTCCTCAAAAATGAAAAACATTTTCACTCTTTTTTTTTCACAAAAATAACATGCCTACATGCCAAAACTGAGTTTTTGTTATGTGTTAAATTTCGTAGTTTGTATGTAGCAAACTATAATCTGGTACAATCTTCTTAAATTGGAGAGTTATTAAACTCAAGGATATTGTTTATTAAAGAAATCAAATCGTGTTTACTTGTGTCATTTGAAGTAGCGACCCCAGTGCATTGCTTTGGGACAGCAAATAAACTTTAGTATGAAAAAAAGTTAACTCCTGTACATGTGATGATGAACTACAAAACCTAAATAAACTCTTCTTATCTCTTTGCTGAATGCAGGGCTCCGCTTTGTAACAACAAACTGCAAAAATCACAGGAAGTATGACTGACTGATTGATTGATTGATTGTCTTTTTACAGCTATAAAATACATGGAATATCTCTACCAAAAGTGGAGAGCACAAAGTTTTAGAGTTCAACTCCAAATCCCAGATCTTCAACCACATGGTTACAGGAGGAGAAGACATGTTCATAAAATGAGACCCTCTTCTGCCTTTTGGGCACTCTGCACGAGGCAGAAGCATCTGACCTAAGCTGGGCCAATGAGCCTTCTCCATTTGAAACTAGCAAGAATTAAGAATAAAAGAGTGCAGTCTTGAACTGTCTGCATCTTTGACTACAGGGCTACATGATTTAGGAAGAAATTGCCAGGAATCTTTTTTCTCATTGGAAAGTGAGAAATAAAAGTCTTACTGGCAATAGAAAGGAAAATGAGCAGCCCTGTGGAGGAAAGTATGTCTGAGACACAGAGAGACAGTATCTTGGGCTAACTGTGAAAGCTCTGGACTGTGGTTTATTACAGTCCAGAGACACCGGGGCACCCTCATTGAGGGATTCTAAGAGCCCTCATCTCTTAATAACCAATTCCTAAAGCTCTTTACCATGTTTTCTATTTGTAATCAAAAGAACTTTATCTACAAATCACAAACTAAATATTTTTGAAATCCAAAGAGTTTTTTTTTTTAAGTGTAAGATTTAATAATTACTAAAAGCTGTCCTGGGGTTTGAAGGGTAGAGATTGTGAAAGTAATAAAGTCATAAAAGGTTTTTCCTTAAAGCATGTCAGCTCTAGTTCATCTATACTGTCATTCATTCTTTGTCATCTCTCTACGAGGGTGTTTGTGTTTGAAAGATGAGCTCATCACAAAAATATTTTGAAATAAACCATCTGAAATTGTCTTCAATTTTAGCGATTCTTTTTCTCCATGTTATGAGAAGGAGAATTGTGCAGCTCTTATCTCAGCCCTCACAACCATTCCAGGATATGAGTATGTTTTTTCTTATTTTTCAGAAAAAGGAAAAGTGGCTTGGAGAATTAATTCGCCTCAAATCATACAGCTTGTTGGGGCAAAGGAAAAGCTTGGACTCAATTCTTCTAGTGTTTAAACAGAGTACTTTCCCCTGTGACTCAATGTCCTTGCTTCTGTTTGTTCCTTAGCCAAGAATATCAGTCTCATTCCACTTAAAGGTTATCAAAATGTTTAATGAGCAATTTTGTCATCTTGGAGAGGAAATGTTGAAGACTTTATTTAACTAATTTTATTCATATTTTTATATTGTATAAATATTGGCAGATGACACAGAAGCAAACTATTTTGATTTAATATCATTTCAAGAATCCAAAACTAGCAGCCCACAAAAAGAAGTTTACATCGAAATATGTTTCTTCTGACTATTTGGAAATATGAACATCCAAATAAAGGAATGAGAATTCTTTATAACAACATAATTAGGCAACACTTGTTAACATTAGCAATCGTTTCTTAATATTTCACTGTCGCACTGGGTCAAATGTTAATATAAGTTATTCCATTCAATCCTTAAAGCAATTGTATAAAGTAGACAAGGTAACTTTTTCAAGGTTATACAGGCAACAAATGCCAAATCTAGGGCCAAAATCCAGGATTCTCTGATAATCTTCATGCTTGTAATGTTTTCTTTTTTTCTCCACAACATAGATTATAGTCTACTTGACAATGTGGCTATAATGTGTGGTATTAATCATTATGTACACATACATAGACACATACACAAATAGGAGATTTGCTACTAATTTGGATTATATAATTAAAAATCATAAGCCAGTCTCTACTATGTGACTTAAACTAGAACTTGTGTTTCTTCTAATAGCATGTCAATATACCATTATTGAGCCAATATTATAAGAAAGAAAGAAAAAAGCTTTCATGGTGAAGCAATGCCACATGTTAGAAACATATAACACTTACACTAGTAAATGCTTGAAATGGATGTCAGAGCTGTGAGCAGGTGGTAACAATTGATTTGTGCAATGTTTACTTCTTGATTTGTGCAATGTTTACTTCTCAAAATGGTTAGCACCCAAAGCAATAGAATGACTTAGAAGTACCATAAGTTTCAGGACCCACACCTAGGCAAAAAGTGTGACTAATTCAGTCACACAACTGGTTGGTATATAGTATGTTGAACAAATCCGGTGGAGCCAATTATGTGTTACTATGAAGAGCATCCTAAAATATGAGACATTATTTTTCACATTTGACTATTGTGATTTTGCAGATAGCAAAAAAGGTGAGCAGGATCTCTTGTGAACTTATTGTGCACACAGCCCAAGACCTGTACAATAGACAACCTCAGAAAGCTAAGACACCAAGCAGCTGCTCTTGGTATGAAGATAAACATTAGTTCTGCAGCCCTGTAAATAAAGAAATGGGGTATTGTGTTGTTCTTCTATAAATGAGCAAGGCACAATGAATGGTGTGGGTTGGGTCACGGAATCACAGATTCATTTTGGAATGAATAAAAACCATTACAAGCACGGAACTTGTCAGAGAATCCTGGAATTTGGTCTTGGAGACAAAGGTAGTGGAGGACTTCATTAAAAAAAAAAAAAAAAAAGACGAGGCAGCTCTCATTTTAAAAGTGTTTTTTGTTTGTTTGTTTGTTTGTTTTGTTTTGTTTTGTTTTTTTAGCACAAATGTAAATGTTCACTTGGGAGATATGGCCTTCAAACTTTAGTTTTGATGCTTTCACTCCAACATACAGAGATTCTGCCACAAAATGAGGCTGCTCCCTGCCACAATTGAAGTGCAGTGCCGGAAACCTGGGGTCAGGTTGGAGCTGGCCTATTTGGTAAGGACAAATAGGCTGTCTCTCTAGGGAAGCAAATCACACCTGCACATTTATTATTTTTTTTAATGAATATCCATGTCACTAGTAAAATAACTTACTAATCAAACAAAGAGGAAAGTTATATGGAGACTACTTAGAATAAAAAAATCAAAGACCTGATGTATAGCAATGCTAATATCATGATTAATAGTAAACTCCTTTTACTTAAAGAATGTACTTTTTTTCTCACATAATTCTTAACTTAATGGTGCATGTGAGTGCTTCTAAAGAGTATTAGGTTTATCCGTTTTGATTGTTCAGTTGGTTGACATTTGTACTGCTGATTGGTGTCTTGATCTTTAGTTATACACATCCAGGCTAACAGTAAACAGTAACAACAACAAAACAAAAAACAAACAATGAAAAAAGAGTTTTACCACAGATTGGTATTCAAATCCACCTGACCCAAGCTTTTGGAAGAATAATATACAGTGCAGTGTGACAATTTTATTCTAGAAATGAGTAAGCATAAAGTACACACCAGCCCACTCAAACCTGCATGGATGACAGTGTAAGCTGTGTTTGATTTGGTTTACATGAAATGCTTCCTCATTGCATCACCATAATTTGAGCTTTCAGCAGAATGGTGACAGTTATGCTTAGCCATGTAGAAAAGCAGATAGCTAGAACATCGTGTGAAAGCATTTATATGAAATCTTTCTCTTTCTCTCTCTCTCCTTCCCTCCTCCCGACCCACCCCCCAACACACCTTTTTACTGTTGGTGGTGACCACCCATGCTTCAGCAGTGTTTTGGCTACTTTCTCACTGATGACTTTTCCAAACCCTGTCAGTGGCTGGCAGTTAAATGTTCTGCCGTAGGCTTACAGAAAATGCAAATTGGATTGTCCTTTTTTCCCCCCAAACCTACGTGTTTATCCTTCTTCAACTTGATTCCTGGAAGAGTCAAATATCTGATACTCATGTCAAGCCTAAAGAATGACTGTCCCAGCTGAAAATAAGATAGATCCCAATTTACTTTTCAATGCTCTTGCTCAAGATCAACGTTTAATATTTTTGTGTGTGTGATGCAGTGCCTCTTAATAAAAAGAAAAAGAGGTAGTTGAGCAGAACTTTAAAGATTCAAGCAGCAGTGATGTTCAGTGGAGAGAATATTATTCCATTTGCATGTATCTGATAAAATAAATAATTCTGACATTGAGTATCTAAGCACAATTGAGATGAGAAAAAAAATAAGAGAAATAAAGAAATAACTAGGTAATTTACCACAACAAAATAACACATCGCAGGCATTTAATTTCAGATTATATCTTACTTTTATTCCCTTCTCTCAAGAAAAGTGTTTTAAATTATTTAATGGAGAAAGGTAGTATTTTGAACTCCAGGAAAATCTAAATGTTGCAGCTTTGAGGGTTTTTTTTCCTTGCTGTGTTTTTTGTTTGTTTGCTTTTTGTTTATTTTTGGTTTGTTTTTTGTTTTTTCTTGTCTCACAGTATCTAGTGAATAAAACCAGAATTTAAAAGAAAAACTAAAAAATAAACATATATCGATCATCTTTTAAGAAATCAAATTTAAACATTTGGTACAGATGAAGGCTTGTTAAGCATTTAGGCAAATAATTTCAGTGTCTGATGGTTATATAATAAAAGGCATTTCAATCAAAACAGTATGTCATGTTGGTCAGCAATATATGCTCCCACTAAATAACCAAATTACACAAATTGAAATAAAGTGAAATTCTTTTCCCAGAGTTAATGAAAGATTCCTGTTTGTGAATTTTAGGCTTTGAAGTCCAAACCTTCCCAACAGCACCAAGAATTTGCTGGTGATTTATTACTATTTGGACAAGTGGCGAACAGAGCGTTATTCTATGGAACATTGACATTCCCTACCTGTCAAGGAGGCTTTGCTAAAACCTGAACACCAGCTCCCCTGGACGAAACTTCTCTTCAGGCTGTGCCCCGGGTGGGGTTCCAATGGGCAAAGTGTGCTTTGACCTGGTGCTGGTGTCATCAATTCCAGGACCCTCACATTTCTCTCTCCACTCCTGCTAGGCCCAGACAAATCTCACTTCTCTGTGTAATCTCCTCAGATTCTCGCTTTGTGACACTTGATGCAGTGGACTAATTCTAAGACCAGTCTTGCCTGCTCGACTAAGGTAATAGTTAGATCTGGAGAGGCTTTTTCAAACCTTTCTCAAATTTTCCCAGATGAGCTGTGGCCTATTCCACATATACAAATAAGAGTTGAGTTTCCCTACCCATCTTTAAACCAACACTACCTATCCTAGGAAAGGACCATGACCTAGGACTTCCAGCCTGGTAGACCCTGTGGGAGACTCAAGGACTCTGCTGGGACAGGAAGGTTCTGGTAAAAGAAGAGTTGGGGCATTTACAGTGATTGTTGGATGAGATCAAAGACAGAGGTGCAGGGTAGAGGCAAGGCCATGTTTTCACACAATTGTGTTGGGGTATAGGACAGTTCTTCCCCCATATCCTACTACAGTGTGGTCATAAATAAAACTGATCCCAATACATCCATCAAAGCTAATGTGTATTACTTGGTTATTTTCTTTACTTATTTCGATACTTGCTTGAAAATAACACGATTTTAACAACCATTAACATAAACTAGAACTAACAAGACATAAAATAATCACTTTTATTTTAAAGTTTACTTTTCTATTTTTTTAATCTATTGTTTTATATTTCCTCAGTTGGCATTTCTGACACATTGCTGCACATATCTTTTTGTGATGTAGTAATGCAAAGAAAGCCCAAGATAAGAACTATCGCTCAGGAATTAATGGTTTAGTTGAAGATAAAAGAATACTTGTTAAAGACGTACTGAGTGAGGTTGCTGTGGTGGACAGAGGCAATGGAGAGAATTGAAAAGTTGATCCCATTGGTCTGGGGCTTCAGATCCTAGCTTTGTCACTTACTAATTACATGGCCCTGACACAGTGGGACAATTTCTAGAACCTCTGAGCTTCGGTTTACATGTCTGAAAAGCAAAGATAATGTGGAACCTGCTTCATAGATTACTGGGAGCATTAAATGTGATGGCTGTGCTATGCTTGGCTCTCTGTAAAACATGATAGATATCCACAGTCACTGTCACTAAAGTGTACTGGAGTCATGAAAAAAAAAGGCCTGTTCATGGGAAAAGGGCAATTTTAGTTGGGAATTTTGCAGTGGGATAGGATCCAGATCAGAAGGAAGAACTGTATGTTGTGAGAAGTGGAGAAGAAGAGAAGAATAAATAACATGTCTTCATTTGCCTTTGTGTCCCAAAATTATGTCTTATTTATCAGGTTTTATGGAAACATCTCACTTGCCAAAGAGAAAAAATAAACATATTAATAATTTTGGTAAAAATATTGAAAATCAGAAACACCACAAACAAACAGCTTTGCTTTATACAAAAAAAAGAGGGACAGAAAAATGTTATTTGTTTAATTTGGATGGATGAAGAAAAAAATGATCTTCAAATAACTCACAATCTTGTCATTTAGCTGAAATTTATTTCCAAATATAAGTCTCCACAGCACCATTTTTGTCCTTCTTTCCCTCCTTTCCTGTTCTAATGTACTCTTCTCCAGAATGGCCATCACTTTCCCAAGCAGCACTAAAGAAAAACTGCATTTTTGTTTTTCTTGATGATTTCCTAACTAAAAACATATGAACTCTGAATTCTGGGTGAGACTTCCAAGCTCTGAGATATGTTCTGAAAAAAAAAATAAAAAAGAATCAAGCTTGTCAATGACTTACAAACGTGTTGATTATAATTCTCTCCACAGAATGAAATTAGATCATTTGAATATGAAATTGGAACATTTGAATATGAAATGCCAAATATCTAGAAAGAAAGGTTCTCCCAGAAAAAAAAGAGGATGCTTTTACATTCTATTAGACAAATTGAAAAATTGTTGAAGGTTCCTTTAAATGTTGGTTAAGAAAGAGTAAAGCAGACATTTGGATCTACATAGAAATTTGGGTGAGGCAGAATGCATTCACAACACTGTACTAGATTCCTGCTCTTTACCAAATGTTGTATCTGGCTTCACTGTGAGGACAAAACATGATTTTTTTTTTCAAAACTCTCACTACTGTCCAAATGAGATGTGCTTATGCCTTAAAACCACTGCTTATCCAGCTGTTTTCACAGACAGTATCCAGAACTCTGGCTGGAATATTTTTTCTCTTTATGTGTCTATGCTCTCACTTTTATTGCCATTTCTATGGATTATGTTAGAGATAAAAGAAATGTGGAGATTTTGATCAAAAGTTGCCTCAGGATACTCTAGTATTTCCACGGATACCAAAATCCAGCTTAAGTGAAGAATAAAAGCTAACATTGGGGTGGCATATTCATGGTCATAGCATCTATCGTCAGTAGTGTTTCCATCCAAAATTTTTCTCCTAAGATTCTGTTATTCTTCGTTAAGACAAAGACTACCCAGGGACATTGCTGGAGCATCTGGCATGGCTATGAACCACAATTTTCCAACAGAAGAATCCTCAGCCGTCCTTGTAAAAAGACATATTAAATTTAAGAAACCTAGAAAAGTAGAAATGTTAGTTTGGCAGTTAGAAGAGAATTCTGAGAAGATTCACGTAATTGGTAATTGAAGCCATGAGCATGGATAAGGTCACCTAGAAAGAGAACAGAGTGAAGGCGGCCTAAAACAGTCGCAAAGGTCTCCAACATTTAGAGCGCATGGAATACAACAATTTAAAATCTCTAAGATGTCAGATATTGCCCATGTCTGTAATGGATCAGTGGAATAAGAACTTCAGTGAGACTCTAGTAGGTCTGACATGGGATAGTAGTGAGTTGGGGGGACAGGTGAGTAGGGTGGAGAGAAGAATGTGAACTTGAATGCGCAGTACCCTCTCCTTAGGTTAAGGTCCTTCATGTTCTGCTGCCCAGAGTATGCAATTCGTGCTTGGTCACCTCCAGAAGGCTAAGTGAGTATGCAATCCGTGCTTGGTCACCTCCAGAAGGCTAAGTGAGAGTTTTAAGCCATATTTCACTTCCCTAAGCAGCGTACATTTCTAATCATCTTCACAACTTCCCAGAAAAGGCATCCAAAGGCTTTGGAGGTCAATAGCAGGAGGTTCATATTACAGAAATTCTAGCAGGTACATTCTCAGCCTGAACTAGTATGTTATCAGAGCATAAACCACAGTTTCCACACCATGGCATTTTCACATTCCACAACCGTGCTTGTCTATTAAATGCCAGGTGCCTCTGAGTCATAGTGGCTTTTTATTCTAGAATCATGTACCAGGAAAAAAAAAAGTGTACAGACTGAACAAGAAACTACTGCCAATATCCACAGTTCATAATGTTCCAAAGGTATCTTTACGTCTGTTTGCTAACAATTTGAGCCCCATCTCTTCTAAGAAATTGGTCTCTCAGTACTGCTACAGATAATTCAGTGTCAGCCACTTATGGTTCACAGTTTGTGACTCACACCAGTCTACAAGCCTGGAAAATTACACTGAAGCTGATGCCCTTCCCTCCCGTCACCTGATCTGGAGATTCTATATTATGCTCTGCTACTATCATTAAAGACTTCCACATTGACACGCATATTTATCTACCTCTTTCTAATGAGTAAAGTGCAAAATGAAGAATGAAATAGGTAGTAGAAAAATTTCTGGGTGACTTCAAGTCATCCTCCAATGCATCACCTGCTTGTAAAAGATGAGACAATTGCATTTGAATTTCCAAATCTAGCTGCTTTGTTTTCTAAGTCCTACCCCAAGCTGGATATCTGGAAAGGTTTTCCTGGAGGAACTATCTTTATCAGTGGTTCTTTAGCCTGACTGCATATCAGAATCATATGTGAAAGTTTGTTAAAAATATAGAGCCTCTGGAGTTTCCAATTCAAAATGTTTGGACTAGATCATAGTAATCAGTATTTTTAGCTAGCATTATTATGCAATCTACATTAATAAATATAGAGGATCTTCTAGTACGTAGACTCGAACCAGAGGAAAAATGTCTGTGGTCTCAGACTTCTGTAAATGATGCAGAGTTCCATAGCCTGGTGAGAGCTGAAGTGGTTATTGAACTTATAACCATGCTATGCAAACTTACTAATCACACATAGTTTCCTAGATTTGATCATTATTTCACTTATCTCAGTTGATATAAGGACTGCAAAAAAAAAAAAGTGGCCTTATTAGAGATTTTTTATTATTCCCCACAGTCTTCAAATAAATGCTGGTCAGAAAAGTTAGAGCAGAGGCCTAAGAGATCCTGAAAGATATTCTTAGTGTATACCATCGGCAAGCCCGAAGAGGTTGTTCATTTCTCAGCTCCTCACTTTGGACACAGCAACTCAGTGTATCTTCTGGTCAAGTGACAATGGGAATTGTCTCAAGGCCTGCTCCAACCAGCCCTTCGTATTTGGATGAGACTTGGAAGGATGTGTTTCAGATGTTGGCCCTGCTTGCTCTATACATTCTTCTTCTCACATGGGATTGTGTTGCCTTTGCTAGGTGGATTTTGAATCATCCAGGTCAGGAACACAGCATCTTTGTCGTGGGTGATCCAGAAGAGATGGTTTGGCCAATGTCAGCTTATGAGAAATGTATTTTCCCAGGTCATTTTTGATGACAGCAAAACCATCGAGCGCATCTCCTCTACAACAGGGGTTTCAGAGTGTGGCCCATGGACTCCCCAAGTCAACATCTCCTGGGTGGTTGCTAAAAACCGCTCTACTTTCAGATCCCTCTCCCAGGTACTGAATCAGGACTTTTGCTGCTCTCTGGAATCTATGTTTTTAACTATTTCTCTGGATGAGTCACATGTACAATAATGTTTTGGAACCAAGACTCTAATTACAGAGTCACAGAGTGAAGGAAGCAGTAATCTGCCACCTTTCTGCTCTGGAGTAATACAAAGAGCGCTTTGAAAATAGTGTCCACTCAGCTCTTCATTTAAGGGTATTACTGCCAAACCCTAAAGCGGCCACCCCCTCAGGTTTACTCATCTAAGTAAAAGACGCTTCTACTCAGTAAAAGTCATCCTTAACTCTCAGTCACACTCTACATTCAAAATTAAGCAGAAAATTCTGCCTGGTTCATCTGAATCTAATCTCTCTTCACCACTTCTGCTGCCATCACTCTCTCCTGCCTCGACCTCCTCCTATTCTTCATCCTGCTCCTCTCACCTCTACTAATGGCCATGAGGCAACCAAAGTGCTCCTTTTAAAACATAAGTCAGAATGCGCTCTACATATTCTTGGCTACATCAACCTCTGAGCTCTCCTTTCTCCACATCCCAGCCCCCTGTCCTTCCTGCCACTCCTGGACTACATTAAGTATGCTCCCTTCAGGGCCTCTGCAATATCTGTTCTCTCGGTTTTAGTGCTCTGTCTCCAGATATCTCCCCAACTCAATCCTTTGTTTTATTCAGGATTCTGCTCAAATGGCATTGTGTTGCCTCTTCCCTGATAACTCGTTGTGTGGGACATCACACCTCTCCATTTCCCTTTTCTTGCTTCGCTTTCACTCATAACACCTTTTACTTCTCAACATGTATATTTTTATTTACTGTCCTTACTGGGATGTAGAGTTCTATTTCTCTCACAGCTAATTTTTCTGTGCCCCAAACAGTGACTGGCACATATTTGTTGAGTGAATAAACCAACACTCAATAAACCAATAAATGGGTGCTAGAACAATGGAGAGGACCTCATGATGTAGACACTGAGTTTGATGTTGTGCTCGATTGTCTCGCTGAAGTGTGGTTGTTATTATCATCTCGATAGAGACAAGTTATCATGACCTGATACTGTCCTGAATGATTTCCTCTCCCTTTCCCTCTATCAGTATTCCTGGAGTGTATGTAGAGTTGGATTTGCCCAGAATACATTTCACAACTCTGACCAGGGCTCCTGACTTGAAAACCTGCCATCCTTCAGCAGCCTTACTTCCATCAACACCACAGATGGCATTTTTCAGAATTTTACTCCACTCCTAAGCTCATTTTCATGACTCCCTTTTTCACATGACTCATGCCTTTTGCTTCTTGCTCTGGATTCCTGACACTTTAACCTATGTCATGAGCTCCTTGGTCAAGGGCACTCAAATTCTCTCTTCCCATTTGCTGGCCTCTGTCACTGGTTCTACTTCCCCACCCTTTGAGCCATTTATGAAAGTGATCTCCTACTCACATTCCAGGATCTGTTCTCTGCCAGGCAGGAGATGCTCCATGTTGGCCAGCAGGGCCACCGTCACAAGTCATGTGCAGGAGCACAGGTTGTGGAGCATGGAGATTTTCCATAGGCTCACTACTAGGAATGCATTTTAAATCTGCTAATTCAAGTGGGCTTGGGATGGCCTGGGACATATATTCTCATTTCTAACTCAAGATTCTTTCCAGACCAGATTTCTTTTCAGCCTTTCCCAACATGCTTTGAGAGGTTTAAAGGGAATGCTTTATTCAGTTATGTAACTTGAAAAAAAAATTAAGCAGTAGTGTGAAGTGGCTACCTATAGTTCAATCTTCTCTGATTGGACTGGAAGAAGATAAGATCTGTTTCTTTTTCTCTTTTAATCTCCTAGCATTCGACTCATGTTTGACATCCCCTACACACACATGAAATACATTCTGTTCTGGCCGTAGGATCGCAGAACCATGCTAAATGAGAAACACAAACATGGCCTTGGTGCCTGAGGTTCTGGTCTATAATCTTTCTCCACAGTCAGTAAGTTTCCTCTGAGGCTATCAGATGCCCCCATTAGCTCAGCAACAGGGACTAAAAGGCATATCTAATTAAAAAGAGAGATAAAAGGCCCTTGCTCCTCATAATGAGTGCCAAAGAATAACCATTGCACAGTGTGGAGTGGGAACTTACAATACAAGTCAACTCCAGGTTTCTCCAGAGGCTATGCCTGCTGTGACAATGTGACTGGCCCTATTACTTTTCTACTCCCTCAGAATCCAGCATGGTGGCAGCAAGAAAGCTAAAACCAGAGCACAGAGGAGCAGACAGATCTAGATGAGGTGGTTGGGGCTGGCAATCGCTCTTCCCCCTGCCCTAGCATACCCACTGTGCTGTGGGGTACACAGATGAATTTTCACTTGTGTTGTGAAAATTCAGTGAATGTGCCTGCCTGTCCAGTGATGATTAGTGGTGGCAAGAATGGGAGTGCCACCACTGAAATTTCAATCTCTATCTTCTGAATTAGACTAGTAGTGCAATGTTTAATTTCTGTTTGAGGGAAGATTATAAAAGCATGAACATCAAGACTATCTGCCCTTTGCGAGTTAGGACTGTACTGATTCTCCTCTTCAATTCTTATCTAGACACAACCCATATCCATCCCTTGGTCAACCACTGATTTGTGTGTGTGTGTGTGTGTATGTGTACATATGAGTATATGCACATAAGTGTGCGTATGCCATGTGCACATGTGCCTGTGTGCATCATCTACTGTGTACCAGGTCATGTTACTGGGATCAACCTTAGCTCCTCTTCTATGAATACCCATAACACAGATTTAGTACCCAAATACATAATACCCATAGCACACAGGTTTCTTCTTTCTATAAATGCCCATAACAAAGATTGCTTCTATCCTGTCTGGTGTTCAAATTATTGTTGTTGTTCTTTTTAATTTATAGGTTAATTTAGAGGGTTTTTTATTTTTATTTTTAAAATCTCAATAGTCTCTGCTCCAGGTTGTGTTCAAATGCAGAAACAGACACACACATAGAAACAGGTAATCTGTGGCTCCTTTTGTGATGATACCCATTCAAAGCTTGAGCTGGCTGCAGGGAGAAGTAGTTGGCCACATTTGAGATTTATACACTGCTTTGAACGTACAAAACAAGAAGTCTGACTCTCTCCATTTTGCAATTCTCAGAATCTAGGACTCTGGAGAGGGTGAGGAGGGGGGCAAACTTTCTTATTATTCTTTTTTACTAATTCATTAATTGAACAAATACTGAATGCCTACTACATGTCAAGCACTATGCTAGGCATTGGGAATCCAGTAAGAAAAGCAAATTAAGTTCTGCTCTCGTGGTGCCTACGTACTCTCACCTCCAAGAACAGTAAGGAAACCACTGTAGAATTGTGTATTCATTGTCATTAATGACCAAATGAAATGGGAGATACAACCTGGGACTATGGTTTTCACAATACCAAATAGTTGAATATTTGATAATGTTTTAGTTGTTTATGTCTTATATTGATGATTTTTCATTTTGTTTTTTATCCAATCTTTCATTCTTCAAATGTTTATTGCTCATTGACTATACGCTGAATCTACCACAGTGGGCAAGTCATACAGATCTTCTATTTTTTGGAGCTGTCTAAACCAATTTTTAAATGTCAATACACCACACAAGCAAAATCCAGGCAAGCACAAAAACAAATATTACCTATCTTGTGGTTTAAGTATAGATTAGGTAGTCCGGGATGGGAGGGTGGGGAAGATTGGAAGATCCATGAGTGAGTGAGATATAATACCATCCCTCAGGGAGACTGAGTCTCAAAATGTGTAAGGAAAAAAATTAGGGGAAGATAAAGCAGGGGAAAGTAGTCATAGGGTAGAAGGAATCTTGCTTTGTGTCAGGGGCCTCATCTTTTCTTGGTCAAGGAGAAGAATCCAAGAGAAAATATATATGTTGAAAAATGAATGCTGACAATAAATGGATCATGGTTCTAAGGAGGAAAGCAAGCTGAGTTCATGGGCAAAGAATTCTTTTTGAGAAGGCAAATAATAATTATTCCTAAAACATGGCAGAGAAGGTTTGGTAATGATAGAAATAATCTGAACTGGAAATAAGGGAAATTGAAAAACTTTATAATAAAAATATAAATTCCAACCTTCCCAGAAATAATAAGCTCATCTTTGGTGAGAAAGAGTTTAGAAATGGGACTTAAGGAGAGTGGAAAATATAATTCATGGCAAACTTTTTAATTGAGCTTATTAATGATATCGCAAAATATTGAGCATTTACAAATTTCCAAAGTTAAAATGTCTGTGACTTTGAACAAGACATACAGACACATCTAGAATAATATAAAGGAGCAATGTTCATCATAGAAACATCATTGTGACTAACATTCACGCATGACTTCAGAACAGCTGAGTAAACTCAGATATCTCCCTCCTTACTTGCAGGGAACCAGAAGCTTGATGTAGTAGAATAGAAAGAGCATGGAGTTGGGTCACCCAGACCATGCTAGAATCCAGCTCAGCTGTTCACCAACTAGGTGACATTGGGCAAAGTACTCAGTATCTGCCTATCTCTTGACAGATATCACAGTCCTGACCATATGGACTTGTGCAGAGGATTAATGTGATGGTGGAGATGAAGTATTTAGTACAGAATAAGCAATCACTACATTACTTCTTTGTCTATGCTTTTTCAGATTTGCTAAAGGTAGACCACCAAGAGTTGGTTTTAGGTTCATGTTCACAGTAGCCTTGTGAAGATAAGCTTATAGTAATAGTCTATGCTGTGCCCCTTTTAGTTAAAACCACTGCAAACTGCTCTACCTAGAACCTACATTTATTCAAGATACATAGGTCTATCTGTATCTATATCTATGTCTATCTATATCTATCTGTGTGTTGGGAGAGAAACTTCTTAATGGTTATTTCCTTGGATTTGGTTACTAATATGCTCTATCTTCTCACTTCCACTTAAAAAATAGCAATTTCTCCCAAATCCTCAGTAATTATGTGAATGAATTGTTAAAAATATAGGTAATAGACACACACTTATATGTTTCCTTGATTGTTGTGTCTCCTATAATTATCTTAAAATACTTGGGTACAGACAGTGTGAAATCACATGCCTGTTAGGAGTGTTGAGTTACAACTCAAGTATTCATGGCATTCCAGCCAGGTAGCCATATTTGCCTTCATTAGAGAGAGCTCCTCTCCCAAGACAGCAAATGCAAACCTTCTATTATTTATATCACAGTCACTATCTGAGGCTTGGCTAATGAGCATGTGTATTTGGAGTGAAGTTTGTGGCTTGTTAACAAGCTGATACAAGTTAAAAATGTGTTCTCATTTGGTGAAATTGAAGGTAATCACGGTATGTGGATTGGCTAAAGTATTGTGGAGATCTTCCCTTTTATGAATGAAAATCAGCAACCAGAGGATTCACAATCTTAAGTGATTTTGTTCGACGCTTGATCTTTTCCTGGATCTATATTCAGTCAGGAATCCAGAGGGTTCTGTCTGCCCGAAGCTGGCCACAATGTGAACCCGTTGCCTCAAGCCAACCTTCGGAAAGCGAGGATTTCATTGAGCTCACAGAACAAGTGGTATGAGCTGCTTCTGTGCTTCCATAATAAGAACTGTTCAGTTTAAAAGGTCTGCAGATATGTCAGGATTTTATCTGTAACTGGGTTTCCTAGTGACTGAAAAGCCACGTTGTGGGGAGGAAAAGTCAATGTTCACCAACTTCTAACTTCTTTGGAGGCTACTATTTTCTACCAAAACAAACAAACGAACTATGAATTCTGTATGATCAAATCACCTAAGACCAACCGGTAATACTAATGAGGTTAAGTGATTATCACAAAAGTACCGCTAATTTTATTCTTTTTGAATTCTAGATAGAAGGCGTTTTTCCAGTATGATTGATATTTTGGCCAATGTGCCATATCCTGTCACATTCAGGTGCCCAAATCCATCAGATAGTTTCAGTTTGTTACATTTCTGGTCTGTGTCTATGCTAACTGTGCTTTTGCTTTTCTTTCTGATCAGCTTTCAATATGGGTGAGGACTACTAGCTAAGGGAGCACCCTAGTTTTAATATTTGACATTCTCTATCCAATCTCTGCTGAAGAGATGTTATTTGAGTCTTTTGTGGAAAAGACAATGACAATCCTCCATACAGGTTTCAACCACTATCTGAAGGTAGAGAATGCCTGTGAACTTTTGTATCTGAAATGGCTTAAAGTGAGGACACAATTACCATTAATTGAACTGTAGAGTCTTTTCATATCCAGTTTGGTCTCCACAGGTTCTTGGAAAGAATTTCCCTGAGACTTATCAAGTCACAAATTTAAGGACTGAAAAAACGGTTTGAACTTTCTGGAAATTATGATGCACTTACTTTAAAAAGGAAAATTGAATGTATACAGATAAATAGTTGTTAAAATAAAGATAAATTCAAGAAAATGCCTCATTCTACCAGTTTTGATATTATAAACACCCATGTACACATAACCCACATTTTTCAAACTAATATCCCTCCCAAAAATGATGCCATATTTACTGAGGGCATTCTTAAAATAAGAAATACAAGTTTGGCTGATACAGTAACCCTCTCCCATCCCACTGGCTTCTTTCACCAAAGAGAATCTATATTCTGAAGATGATTTGCACCCCTTTGATCTGTACCTTAAAACTTATGACATATATGTATGCACTCATAAGTAATACATGGTGTTGTTTTGTGTTTTTTTTAATTTACAAGAATGGGCTATTATTTTATGCAGAACATTTTGCAGCTTGCTTTGTTTCTCAACATCAAATTTTAGAAAGCCATAGATGTTGAAATAAGTAAATCTAGTTTATTCATTTTAACAACTGTGTAGTAATTAAAATATACTCCCAATGTATTTAGTCATTATCAATGAATGGATATTTAAACTGTTTCCATTTCAGAGTATTTAAAAATAAAAAACTACTTCAATGAGCATTCCTCCTTGTGCAACGTGGGGGTTTCTCTAGTGTTTATACCAGGAAGAGAAATGGGTAAGTTATTGCATAGCTAGTGAAGTTCAATTTTACTAGAAAATTGTCAAAATGCCTTCTGAAGTCCTTGCATTATTTTATACTTCAACCATCAGCAGAGGAATTTACCATTTCTCTGTATCCTGAAGAGCAAATCCTCAGAGAGAGTCAGGGATAAACAGAAAACAAAAAGTGAAATGTAAAAGGAAGATGCAGCTGCAGATGTGTAATGAGTCTCACCATGGAAGCCTTTCAGGTCCCCCTGGCAAGTTCTGGCTTCGTGTAATCAATGGTGAGCCTTCAAAACTCCTAATGTGCACTCTAACTAGTGAATGTTCTTTTTCCTTCTTTCTTGAACCTTAAATAAATTGCTTAAGCGAGAGTCCTGAAAACTTGCCATAGCCTCAAATATCTAATGATTTAGATCTTGGGAATTCCAAGAGTCAGGTGTTTGAAGACTCTCCTGCCTTTGGATTTTTGGAGATAATTTGCTAAATATTCTCTTCCCTCCAGCATCTGTCAGTCAGAAATCTTATAAGAAATCTTATATGTACAATAAAAAGGACTATGTCCAGCACCATCTGACACACCAAAGTTTAAAATCTATTTTAAAATGATGAATGATTGTTCTACCAAGTTCTAATGCTGATGTGTTTGGCATTTCGACACTACAAATTTTCTGTCTCTCTTGTCATCATTTCTTCCTTTTTATTCCAAAGGTAACTCACTGTTCTGGGCAAAAGAAGATCTAACCTTCTTCTGAAGTTGCACTTCTGCCCTATCTTCTGACAGTCACCTCAAAGGATGGCTCTTTTAACAGGAATGAAATACAACTACTGAATGCCTGGGCTGGCTCACCTTTCTTAGAATATCCTAGAGACAGGTCTTTGTTCCCTTGGAAGGAATGTTCAGCACCTTTCTCTCAATGGGTAAACCCACTTACTTGTTTCTTCCAGCCTCCCTAGGTAGCAGTCACAGGTAGTGTCAGAGGCAGAGCAATCCAGACCTTCAGGATGGTAATAAACAGTAAATTATCACTCCAGTACCTTGGAGGAGGTGTGTGCCTATATACAGAGCAAGGAGTCTTTCATTTAAAATTCTTTCATTTGCAAATGAAAGAAGAAGACCATAATGGAAGAGAGGGAGAAAAAAGCCAAAACCTCAAGAAAGCAGTTCTGAGGTGTATGGCGCTGGCTGTAGGGATGACCAGGGACTAGAACACTGTCTCCTGTTCCTGCTTCTCTTTCTGTGCTTGCCTCCTTTTCCCTGGCTGGCTATCAGAGTAAAGATGAAGCTATAACTTCTCCTGGAATCCTGAGACTTTCCTCCTTATAACATTGGAACCATGGAGGAAATAGGACCCTCTACTCAATCAGAGTTTTAAAAAATTCAATTCCAGTTTTAAAAAATCCTCATATAGAACTCTGATTGGTTCAGCTTAGGTAATTCAGCCCACCAGTGTTCAGGGTATCAGAGACTCATGACTGATAGTCCTAACCAGGACCAATGGATGAACGGGAGAAATAAGCATGTCATTTGAAAGAAAAGAAGTGCTGTTCTGGACAGATGCCCGCTCCTCATGGTGACACATTTTGATTTTGCCACAAGGGCCTTATGCCAAAACATGCCAAAACTTTTCAGCTTCAATAGCTTTGCCTCCACTCCAGAATCCTTTTTGGTCTTCCACTTCCACTTATAATTTTTCTTGCCATTTTCAATAATTGAATTTGCTTTGGGCTTTCTTCTAGTCTAGGAGTCTCTTTAAGGCAAGCAGTTAATACAAACATCACCCAAATCATTAAGGCCCAGGGTCTTTGTGAAGCTACAGTTCTCTGTCCCCTCTGTGGTCAGTGAAGCCAATTTTCAAGTGCTTTCTTGCCTTGTAGTAATGGGGCCCATGCCACATGACTCCTACCCAAACAAGAAAGAGGAAAATACTGAGAGAACACTCTTAGATAGGCTATGCTGACAAGGAGACATGCTTTACATTGCAAACCCAACTCTACAACCAAATTCTAGCTCTCTCCTACCTGGATTCAGTGGCTGCTGCCTTCCTGGGACAGATTTAGATTTAATGTGTATTTCGTGGAGAGAAGAGGGAAGACTGCATCTGAAAAAAAGCCTTTCATGTTACAGATGAGGAAACCAAGGCCCAGAGATGTCACATGACATGAACATAGCCATGCAGCTCATAAGCAGTGAACCTGAGATCCCTAAGCAGCTTCACAACAGGCAACATCTATTAGATGCTTATTGTGTGCATCACCAGGGTCTTTGGTAGGACAAGGAGTATAAGGAAGACTAAAGAATGGTTCCCTCCTTCTGTGAGCTTCCAGTCTAGTCTCCTCAACCACAAATACAAAAACTCTGAGAATACAGGGGTATATTTTATTTCTTTTTTCTAATAGAGGAACTTGCCATTACTTAAAAAATTTTCAACATAAAAGTTGTCACCAATCATCTAGCTTGTATGTAGATTCTACTACACTGATTAAATAAATTATTTACCTAGAGACATCTCATGCTCCTTACATACAATCTGTTTTGTCTTGGGTGCAGCTCTGTGTGTGGCAACATTGAATAAATGTTGCTGATTGCCTGACTATGACCCCCAGCCCCTCAACTGTGAACGGTCTCAGGGTTGGCAGCTGTGGTCTTGTAAGGGTTAACCGAGGAAAGGAGTAGGGGATTCCAGGGCCTGCAATTGATTTCCAGAGTCATTCCTTGTAGGGCCAATGCCAATGCAACATCTGGTATGCACCTGAATAAATCCAAGAAGTTTCCTTTTCAATATTATATAAATTCTGCACCTTGACTCATGGCTATTAAACTCACTATGGTAAGATCGCCAACAAGTATGGCAGTATTTCCTTCATGAGGGAGGATCACTCCAAGAAGAACAGCATGAAGCCATCTCCACCCACCCTGCATCCCAGAGTCTCCAGAGAAAGCTGTCATCGGGGCACCTTCTACTAATAATTTCGTTTAGTTTACTCTTTTTTTAAAGCCAAGTTTTCCATTTGGAGATGGGCCCTCACTTACTCTCGCCTGCCTCCAGGTTCCTTCTCTCCCTCTTCCAGACTCAGTTTTCCCCGCAAAGACACAGCTGTGCCCTCCCTGTCTACCCTCTGTTTCTGGTCAACCAAGACTCATCACTCAATGGGGCTTAAATTAAAAACAGACTCTTGGAGGGATGCCACTGCCTTTTTCTCCTTTGCTCCCACCTCATGCTGCTAAGTAGAATTTTTTGAAGGGCTCTTGGCAGAGTCAATCTTCTATAATTCTAACCTCCATTACTTCCCTGAATGAGAGTTAAAGCTGGAATTGTAGAATATTGGAGGTGAACAGGTTCTATAAGCCTACCCGGTCCTATACTCCTATTGTGCAGATGAAACAAATGAGATTCCAAGAGGATCCTGCTACTCCCCAGGTCAACTGAAGGTCCTCCTGTCTCACGGCCTCGCTCTTCTCTCCTCTACTTCTATGCACTCCTTCTCATTGCTCTGGTGAACTCCAGCTCACCAGGCTTTACTAAGCTGTAATCACACCACCTCTGAAGATTTTCTTTACACTCCACTACCTCCCAGTTTTGCATGGCAAGGCCATTATAGATTCTCAGCGTATGACAAAGATGCTGTCTTAATTTTTGCTCCATACCCCACCCCAAATAAAACATACCCTAAGACAAGGATTCTAATGCTAACATTAGATTTGGGAGGCAACTCTAGGAGCCACCAGCAAGAGAAAGGGAAAGGAAGAAAACCTAAACTGGACAAGTATCGATCAGGTTTCTGCCTCTGAAATGTGGGAGCTCATTGTGAAGACCGCACCTCAGGAAGTTGTTTTACCAACGAGCAAGGAAGCTAGTGTCTTGATCTACAAACTTTGGTGCCTCATTTTTAAGGGACTGCTCATGGAACATGAACACCTTGGCATTTCCAGGCTCCCTCAAAATTTAGGCAAAGCTCTCAGGCAGAGAGGTCTGGAACTATCTGTGGAAATTTCCATCCAGGTGGCCAACAATGCTCACTTATCTGTGTCCCCTAAGAACCAGAGCCCTGGATTGTATTTATCTCAACATCCCTAATGTATGGACCATAATAGGCATACTGCTTATTTTAATTGAACTCAAAATTTAATTAATAATCTCACAGAATTAATTAATAAGAGACAGATGGAGACCCTGAAGCTAAACTCTTGACTCAATGATTTCCCAAATGATTTTTCAGAATTTTCAGCCAAGTCATCTCTTTTCTAACATCAGAGGCATTTGGATGTATATTCCTTGGAGTCTTGGGGCATTTAGTCAAAATAGTCTGTCACCAACGAAGCATTTCTTTAAAATTTGCTTCTTAAATTTCTCTGCATAGTACATCTGCATTTCTTTCAGCATATTTTAAACATTTAAATTACATTTTTCTGAGAGATTAATGTTCTAGAATAATTTTCTGTGGCTTTACAGGGACTTCATGTGTCCCCTAGCTCAGGCCATCCCCCAGGTTGAGAGTCACAGTACCTCTTTCCATGTAGGAACTACACATGGTAGAAATTTGGCTCCCGTGAACTCTGCCACCCAGGCCATTAGGAGTTTCCTGCCCTCAGCCTTGGGCTCCATGTTGATGAGGAAAGTGTTGCCCAAGGCATTAAGCTATCCTACTGATTTTCACTTCACTTTGTGTCATAGCCTGACCCCTAAATACAGAACTACTGCCCAAGCGAGAATCTAGACAGTGTCAGCATGGTGAGAGGGAGGAACATGAACATAAGGAGTAAGATTTGAAATATGTCTTCTCAAAGGAGACTGGCCATCACCAAAGCCTCCCCCTCACACTCAGAGATTGTTCCTGAGTATCCCTACATCCAGTCTCCACTTTACTCTGCCCCACACTACCCTTCTCATTCACCAGGCAGAACACTCTTACACCAAAGCAGTGGTGACTGATATAGGTTCTACTGGAGATTGGTTAGAGGTGAAGGCACTGAAATTGGTGTATGTCTCTATAAAATGACCTTTTCCAGGTCTCCCTTCTTGGCTATGCAGAAGACAGATCACTTTTCAATCTTTCTTCTCTACCCAACACACTGCCAAACCTTCGAGCTTCCATCCTCCATGCCCCTGTTCTCCTCTTCTGCTTCTCCCCCTCCACAGGCTTGGTTTTCTCCATAGCCGTGGTCACATGTCAGCCCCCACACCATGAATACCAGCCCTATGAAACCATAAGGGACTCTGCAATTACAAATATCCAATGTTCTTGGAAATAATTGGGGGGTTATAAATAAAAGTATTTCTTTTACTTCTTATATTCCCTATAGCCAAAAACAGAACCAGAAGAAGAAACCAAACTCATTTTCATTTTCCATGAAACATCTGATATTCCATCTTTGGCTTGAATGTTTAATATCAGTTAAAATGCAAACATTAACAGAGGGAGTTAATAGTTTAAATATCATCAGATACACCCATATGTACTTCCCACATATATACACATGTACATATATACACACATATTATACATCTATATGTGTCGTGTATATAATATATGATATGTATCTAGATATATAATTTATAAAATCTTACAAATTATATATCTAGATACATAACATATATTTACGCACATGTGTATATGCGTGTGTGTGTGTGTGTGGGCGTGTGTATAAAGAGAAGGTTCACAGAGCTGCTTTTCTGCTTTACGTGACTGCCTTTTCTTATCTCTACAACCTCCAGTGACCACTCTTCCATCATCTCTAATGTCACCACCTCTGGAAGGTTTTCCTTGGAATACCCCTCCAAATGGGATTCACTGTCATTTCTTTGCTCTTTTAGTCTTTGCTTGGTGTCTGCAGTATGGAGTACTAAGGATAGATGTTATCTCAGATTGGGTTTCCTCATAAAGAGATCATGAGACAAGGATTCTAGTGCAAGTAGCATATTTGAGAGGTGAGTGACTCTAAGCAAGCTCACTCAATACTTTCATACATAACTCCCCATTGTCTCAGTTCCTCAATATGTTCCCATCTGCTCTTCATCTTTTGGAGCTTTCTCACAGTCTGATTTGCCCAAAGCCTCCCTATTTCATGTCCATAACCATAGTACACTATGTTGAGTGAATATTCACTATAAGTTAGGTGGGGAATCCATTGTGTTGAAGGATAGTTAATAGAAAAAAATGTAATAGTAAATTTAGACAAGAGTATACAGGTAAAGCAGACATTAGGAATGACAGTCCCTACTTGGGGAAGAAGCTAGTAGACTGGTGACATGTTCTGTCTTTCCACAACCTTAATATCAAAACAACCAACTACCTAGTATTTTACTAAGTAGAATTAAGGCTTCATAAAAGACAAAGCCTTACTGACTATATCTCTGGTTACTCTGATACTCTGTCTTCACCTTATAATTAGAAAATTACTTGTAGACAGAATGAAGAGTCATGAGAGCATGACAAACCTAGCCCATGCATGGGGGAAGTCTAGAGATTTGTGCAAGGAAGAACATCAAAGCAAAGGTGAAATAATGAAGAACGATCATTAAGATTTTGTATAAAAAGAGGGCAAGGCTTGCAGGCTGGAGAGCCTCTGAGTACAACATATGTCTCTGATTTCTCTTCATGGGTGGTAGCTACCAAGGCCAATAATTCGGGTGTTCAAACATTTGCATTCTTTAATCTGTTCCAACCCATCTTTGCCAAGAGCCTGCCTAAGGACAAAATCAACATAAAGGAAGTCAGGGCTAAACAATGAATGGATACATCGTTGAACACTTAGATCCTGCTGATGACCCATCATAGTCACCCTGTTTCTATGCATCAGTACATTCTCCTTGTTTAAGCCATTTCAGGTTGGGATTTCTGTCCCTTGCTGTTTGAAGGGTCTGTTTTAATATATTCTCAATTTGAATCCATTTTTGAAGGAGAGTTATGGTTATTAGCAACTCAAATGATTTTAGAAGAGTATGATAAGAAAAGTATGGAATTTGATATAAAGTGTGCAGCTTTTTAATATTAGGAAGTCCCAGTTTTTTGCAAAGTGGAACATCTAGATCATAGAGTTAGTTGAAGATTAATAAGACAATATATATACATATATTACTCATATATGTGTGCATATGTCTGTATACCTGGACACAAATGAAAATAACACAAAACCCCATGTGGTCTACTCTCTACATGAGGTAAACTCAAAGAACCTCAGGCCAGTCACTGCAGAGTGACCAAAAAAAAATTCCAATTGTTGTTTATTTCTACCATTTTACCATTTAAGGGGATCAAATTCATGACCTACAGTCACACTTCTTAAAATCTTCAGAAAGTCCTTCAGAGTACTCTGGAATCTCGCATGCCACACTTCAACCCCAACCTTTTGGCATTTCATTCCTCCTCTACCCTCTTGTGTCTCATCCAGAGATGCACTTAAGATACTTGATGTTTAGTTGAATGAACAATCTCAAAATGTCAACCTTATTGGGCCGTCTTAGCAAGAACAGAAACTTATAATGTCCTTTACCATAAAAATGTCAAAGATTATCATTATTATTGTTAATCTGACAGGAGGGGGACTGCATAATTACTAAGAATTTCATCGAGAACAGTGTTTTTCCAGAGGAAGCAGAAAGCAGACAATAGTGAGAAGTATAACTCTCAAGAATGCCAACAACCCCTTGAAGGATCAAGGAAGCAATCAACCATGGCGATCAGCATTATGACTATAGGAGACGTGTGAGTGCCTTGCTAACTACACTCCTGGGATTCCTCAATATAGGTTTAAGCTTGTCTCCACATGATTAGTAATATCTGTTCTTAAGAGGTGTGCTGTCTTTAATGCTGATCAAAAAGGGTCTAGCCATCCTGCAGTTCTCTTTAGTGAGACAGAGAAAAATGGAAACAAATGGAGGTAGTGTGTCCAACCTCACTTACATGAGTAAATCTTTCCCGCCCGCCATAATGGTGAGAGTGAAGAACAATGACAATCTGATCATGCTGATCCTGGCCACACTTCAAGATGGCACGACTCAGATGTTGAAGAGAATGAAAAGGGAGATCACTTTCTGTGTGAGTGATCAGATTTCCTGAGGCAGAGAGTAGACTTTCAAAGAGACACTTCAATAATAAGGGACACAGAGAGTCCCTCCTCACTCTTTTCTCTCACCTACTTCATTCCTACCCTTCACTATCCCCTCCAAATCTGAGGGCTGTAAAGCCCAATGAGATGTGGGGAAGAGCCTGGAGCAGATGCTTTGATGGTGGACCAGATCCTCAGTGATGAATTTTGCTGGCTGCAGTGGAAACTGCTACGAAGCCTCTCAGTAGTAACTTCTCCAGGGATCTGCCCTTGGGCCAGGTACTTAGAGGGCCTCTGAATTATGTCTCACCACCCTGGAGCGACCTAAAGCCATCTATGAGCTGTGTGTTTTTGAGAGCCCAGCTCCCTGGCCTTTGAGAAGGACAGACTCTCCATAAGACTTATGCCCTGAGCAGTTCCCCATGCAATCAAGCTCCAGCAGAATTTTATCCAAAACACACATTTACTTAGTTTCTTCTTCTCCATCATCTCCTCACTCCCTTGTACATGTTTCCTGAGGGAACCCCTCAATCAATCACCTGAATTAGAATCTCCACCTTAGAATTTCCTTCCCAGGAGCCCAGTTTAAGACAATTCCTTCATCAGGAAGCGCTGCCTTTCATTCTGAGACTTGAATATGGGCCCTGCCATCTCTCTGACATTGTAATTGCATTCTTCAATTCCTCTAAATCTGTTGAAGATCCTTGTGGTCCGAATGTGCTGATCTTGAGGACTCTGAAGAATCTCGCAAAAGGGCTAGAAGGAATCAGTGCTGCCTCATCTTCTCCACACTATGGTACAAAACAGGTACTAATTTGTTACTAGGGTGGCAGGTGGTGTTGGAAGACAGTCTGTGGGAATCCAGAAATGGAAGGAGAGGTCACAGTGCTGAGGAGCTATCTGGAGGAAGAACTGACACAGGAAAGCAAAGAGAATCAGATCTTCCTCATGTGCCCTGGCTTAGGGAAGGCTGCTCTCCCCTGGAAGGAAGCCATAGCACCAGAGAACTTTGAGATTATCTTATTAAGAGCTTTAATTTACACTTTGACACCTGTACCTGTACACAGGCACAGTCAGAGAAGAAATCTGTAAACTATCAGTTAAAATGGGTTCCTCATCTCTTAGACAGCCATTGGGCAGCAACATTAACAAAATAAATTTTTATTCTTGGTGATTACACCATTCCTGTATTTTTAAAATAATGTTAGTTTTGCTACCTGCCTTCATGGGCATCTGACAACAGAACACTGCTCAGTTACACATGCTCATTAATATTTGTCCATTGGCACTGGTCACAGAACTCCTGCTGATGAGGGCCTCTCCTCCACTCCTGATGGATGGTTTTGCCTGGACTTTGACATCTTTAAGATGCCTGGCCAGCAGTGAAGGAATGACACCAATTAGCTTTGTTTTCTTTATATGATACTATAAATAACAAATATCCCCTTTTATGTTTTATTCAAAACTGGACCATGAATTCATAAGGATGCATCTCCTTTTAATGTGTTTTAATTCAGATCCCAACAGCAATAGCGGAAAAGATAAGTATTTTGACATATGTTACTTTTAAATTCTTAAGATCTGAGAAGCCAAAGGCAAAATATGCTCAGAAATGAATGAAAACATGTGAAGCTAAAATGTGCATTGTGGCCTCTGGGTCTGGTCCTCCTTCACAGAACGTCCTGCCTACCCTTCTCACCAAAGTATCTCTCCATGTCAAGACTTTCAAGAAATACCATCTGGTCATTCCAACTCCAAACACCCCCTCCTTGACAGATCACCTATTACTTACGTTGCATATTTGATATTTAATAATATCACATAGAGAAAGCACATAGGGCTGGGACAGTTTCATAGAATTCAGACTTTGTTTAGAACCTGGCCCAGGAACATACTATGATTATCAGCCTCCATTTCTTCCTAAGTTGCATGACCCTGACATTTTAGAGGTTGTGTATAGGATTACACGAAACTTTATCTTGGACACCCAACAAAGTAGACTCTCAGTACATACAATACCTCCCTCATCCTTGCTTTTCTCATGTGACTCATTCTCTTTTACATGGGGGATATGTATGTAGTGTTTTTTTCTACCATACTGCAAGCTACTTATGAGTAGAGGATCTAAGTTCAAGTAATTAATTTGAGTGGTGATCCCAGGAAGCGCCAGGAGGGGATTGGGGAAGTGGGCATAAAAGAGGAAAGAGCTGTAAGAAAGTTATCAAGCAAATTACTATCATGTAAGTAGGTAACTGAAGCTAAATGCTATGAAGAAACTCTAAAAAATGACATGAAACATGCATCTCAGACTTTTCTAGCCCAGGGTGCTAGTAGGCTGGGATATAAGTGCACCAGCCCTCTCAGCTATTGGTTAAGGACTGTCCCAGGGCATTTACAGCCTTCTCTCTTCCAAAAGAAAGACCCAAGTAAAGAGATGCAGCTATTAGCTGCTTGAAATTCTTCCCTAAAATGGTCAGGCTGGAAGAAAATGAATGGGTACTGACAGCATCTGCTCCAGGGGTCTTGGGCTGAGAATAAAAGGTTATGATTATTGGCTCCAAAAAAAAAGTTCGAGCATATATATTGGCCTTTATGAAATGCAGGGGATTAGTTGTAACTGCTTTTGCTAACATGAGTGGAGAAAGTCTTAATATTGCATCAAAGATCTTATTTAAATTTAGCTGGAGGACTTCTCTAAAAGCTCAGTTAGCTTGACTACATATAGTATAGAAGTATAAAAGTAAATATATACATGCATATGTGTTTACATATGCATGTATATATTCACATAATATAAATACAAAATCTCCTTTCAGAAGTTTAGCCAAAATCCTTTGGACTGTCTAGAATTATTACAAGAAATGGATAAGTGCACACTGAGCAGGATGACAAACAGAGAATGGTGAGTCCTGACCCATGCAAAGGGGCATCGTCTGAGAAAGTAGCATTGGCCTGAGTGCTGATGGATGCAAGGCAGTTAACTAAATGAAGGGTGGAGGGTGGTGCTGTACACAGGGAGTATATACATCTTAAGTGGAAAGATCATGGTATGAGAACCCCCAGGGCAGGAGCAAACTTTGAAGAAAGCCAAGATGAGAACAAGTGACTCTAGGAGTTTTGACAGAATCCCAAAGTGACATGCACGAGCACTTTGACCTTTGTCAAATTATTTAGTTTACCTGCATCTCCCTTTCTACACATGAACAATGAAAAAATACCTACTTTAGAGCACCACTGTCCAATAGAAACTTCTGGAACTCAATTGTACATTTTATTTAATTTAAACTTAAATGGCCACAGATGACTAGTGGCTTCCGTATTGGACAGTGATGCTTTAGAACAAGGTTTCAGGAATTAAACGAAACTCATCCTTATATCTGAAGCATCTGGCACAGAACAATGCTCTACTCACCTTGGTCTCCCCACCCAGTGGTGAGATTTTGGTCTCATAAGCCAGGTCTCTGTATTCATTTAAAATTGCCTCTTGAACAGAAGTGTGTTGGGTTCCAACGTGGCTGCTGCCAGCAGTCCCCGCTGATAGTGATGATTTTCTTGACATTCTTCCAGTATACGATTGACTTGGCCAGTCAAAGACAAAATTGAAATGGCAGCCACTAAACAGTATGAAATATCTCAATTTTAACCTAAACTGAGGGTGAGAACAGTCTCCAAGGCTATAGAAGTAAGGCTCAGCAGATGACCCCAAAGAGAAGAAAAGCCCTGTTTAAAGAATAACAATCAGTGGCTGAAAGCTATTAAGTTCACTCTTCTAGTTCAAAGGGATTTGAAATGGCAATTTGTCAGGCAACTGTTGTCACTTTAGATGCCCCTACTTGCTTTCTTTGAAGCTCTTGATTGACTACAGGAGGCCATGCCAGATTCTTCTAAGAACAGGATTTCCACAGTTGAACACATTTATGTCATAGTAATTATGATTCTTCCCAAATTTAATTAACAAAAGGCGAAAGAGTGTAAGTTTGAGGAAATATGCACGTGTTCTGCAGAGTCCAGGCAATGGCCTGAGTGAATGTGTAGAAAGCCAGATAACCAGTTGGATAGTTGCAGCCACTTAATTGTGCTGATCAGGTGCTAGAAAAAGTTTCTCTGATGACGAGGGAAGGAGAGAGAGTCATAGACTGAGGATGTCTCCCTCCATTCTGCTTGTTCAGTCTGACAATGAAACAGACTTAACCTGAGATGGATAATTCCCAGGAAAGAACAACCAACTGTGAAATAAGCAACCCAATTAACAGTATTATCTCTCTAGCTGGTAGAGGTAGAATATGGAAGGACATGTGTGCCAATTGTTTCTGAAAATAGATGCAAAGAGAAGTGTGAAGCAATGTAAAGCTTGAGTGGAGATGGGAGCAAAGGAAGATTAGCAAGTGTGAAAAAACTGTGGCAGCTACTGTGTTCCTGACTCAGACTTTCTTCTGAAATATACAGAATTGAGAGAGAATGGAATAAACCCTCTGAAGCTTTTTTTGCATTAGGATGAACTATTTGCAAGTGAATTTGCTCTTTGCAGGGCTCTTAATAACCTACTCATCAACATTGGGAAGTGCGCCCATGAGTGTATGGTGAAATCTGCAAGCTCTGTGGTTCGTCTTAAGCATCCATAAGGAAGGTCAAACTAGAAGGCTAGGGGCTGAAAGGGTCAAGTTGTCCTTGTAGTCCAACCTCTTTCTAAACTTCACTCCGCTTACCCTATAACTCAAGCAATAGCAGTGTCCTAGGTAGAAGTGGGGACAGTGATATGAGCTGAGGGGCCCCAAGGAAAGGGCCAGTGAGGTGGACCCTTGCCCAGCAGCTGTGTGCCAGATGTTCCTGCTATGCAGCCTTGGGGACCCATCCATGGCAAATAACTGAAGAGAAGTGACAGCAGGAAAAAACCGTGATATCTGCGTAGGACATGTGGGGGTGGGGCCAGGAGTAAGGTCAAGGAAAGCAGCTTACAAAAGGCAGGAATGAACCGATGGGAAGAAGGTGAAGCAAAGAAAGATCTAGAAAGCTGGGATGGGAGAAAATCACACTTTTAGCTGTTTCACAGGTGTACACTCCCAGGTGTAGGAATCCAAGCAACACCATATATGGTGCGAAAGCACATGCACACACAGTTGGAGGCTCAGAGATCAAGACCCCAAGGGCATTTGCTGGTTATACTAGGAACAAGTCATCGGGCAACATGATGCACACAGGCTGTGTAAATGACACGAGGCCTGCGTTGATGCTGACAAATGTATCTCTCATGACTCAAACAGCATTCACTCTACTTGAATAAGCCAAGAGAAAATCAAAACCCACATGAGATTCTGCCTAAATTACTCAGACGAAAGAAAATAAACGACTATATGCATAGGCAGCAGAAATCATGTGACCTCAAAATTAAATCCAATTAGCAGGCTGAAAAGATATTCCGAAGAGATATGACTCTACTGTTGAGACTGATGGACATGGACAATAGACTAGTGGTTACCAGATGGTAGGAAGGAGAGGAGAGGGAGGAAATAGATGGGGTAAAGGGGGTCAAATATGTGGTGACAGAAAAAAATCTAACTATGGGAGGTGAATACACAGTGTAAATATATATATGCCTTACTGTTAAAGTGTACGGCTGAAACTTATTGGATTTCGTTAACCAATGTCACCATAAAAATAAATAAATAAATAAATAAATAAAAATAAATAAATAAATAAATAAATTTTAAAAAAAGAAAAAAGGACCTTACTGTTGACAAGCTAATTGATCTTAATTCATTCTGGAAAAATTATGTCCTCTAAGCAGGAAAAGGTGGTTGGAAAATATTTTTCTGGAGTTTAAAAAAAATTTTTTTTGTCTTTATTGAAATATAATAGACAATTGGTTGCTTATATTTACATTGTACAATTCAATGAGTTTTTTTCAATTATAGTTGGCATACAATAATATACCAGTTTCATTGTATAGCATAGTGATCAGAGATCCACATAACTCACAGTGATCACCCCACTAAATCTAGTACCTCTCTTCCCTTTGACATATTTATTGCATTATTAACTGTCTTCCCCATGCTATACTCTACATCTCCATGTCTATTCTGCAACTATCCATTTGTATCTCTTATTCTCTTTGCCTTTTTTTGACGTCCCCCAACCCCTCTCCCATCTATTAGCTCTCTAAATATTCTCTGTATCTCTGAGCTTATTTCCACTTTTGTTGTTGTTAGATTTTGTTCTTTAGATTCCACATGTACATGAAATCATGTGATATTTTTCTTTCTCTATCCGACACATTTCTTTCAGCGCAGTGCCTTCTAGGTCCATCAAGGCAATATCTTTTTCCATCCCCTTCCTTTTAGTCTGTGTGTGTCTTTTAATCTGAAGTGAGTCTCTTGTAGGCAGCATATGTAGGGATCTTATTTTCTTATCTATTCGGCCACTCTATCCTCACTCTTCTAAGCAAGAAAGTTGCCAAGAACTTATACTGGCAAGGCCAAGGAGATCCTTATGCAATATTTTGAAGGAGGCCAGTGTTAGATACTAACATTCTAACAAATTAGTTTGTTTCCCAAGACATTTGCATATGGTACCTTGTTAAAGAAGAAAGTCATTACTTTACCCAAATTAAAAATGTAAAGTTTTTGCAAGCTCAGGAAGGAGATATTTGTTGTTGTTGTTGTTGTTAATTGTGATAAAATACACATGAAAATAAATACATGAAACTTACCATCTTAATCACTTTAAGTGTACGGTTTAGTGGCATTAAGTATATTCAAATCATTGTAACCATCACCCCTACCCATCTCCGGAACTCTTTTCATCTTACAAAACTGACAATTTTTTACCCATTAAAAAATCCCCGATTCCTCCCTTTCCCAGCCCTTAGAAATCACCATTCTAATTTTTGTCTCTCATGAATGTGACTATTCTAGGTACCTCCTGGAAGTAGAATCTTATTTCACTCAGCATAATGTCCTCAAAATTCATCCATGTTGTATGTAGCATGTATCAGAATTTCCTTCTTTTATAAGGCCGAATAATACTCCATTGTATGTATATGCTATATTATGTTTATCCATTCATTCATCAATAGACACTTGATTTGTTTCCATGTTGGGTATTGTGAATAATGCTGCTATGAACATATGCACAAATATCTCTTTGAGATCCTGCTTTTAATTATTTTGGATGTAAACCCAGAAGTGGAATTGCTGGGTCATGTGGTAATTCTATTTAATTTTTTAGGATCCATTCTATTATTTTCCAATAACAGCTGCCTCATTTTACATTAACACAAACAGTGCATGAGAGTTACAATTTCTCTACATCTCACCAACTTGTTATTTTCCAGTTTGGTTTAGTTAAATTTAGTATTCTTTCTTAATAGCAACCATCCTAGTGGATGTAAAGTGGTATGAAGGCAATATATTTAATCATATGAAACTTTCAGATCTTGCATATTCATTCATTCATTTATCCCTATACTCAACTACATATTTATTTTAGGGTCCCATCTATTGATACCGCCTTTTAATCAGTTAATAATTCAAATAGTGTCTAGGTTTTGTACATCCAGATACATTCTAGATGGAGAAAACAAAATAAAAAGTAAATAAATAAGATGATACCTGATGAAGATAAGAAATATTTAATAATGGATCAAGATAATATCACAGAGAAGAACTGAGAAATTTAGGATTTTTTTTAAATCAGGAGGCCAGGATAGGCCTCCCATGATGAGGAGCCTGCCTATAGAATTGCACAAGGAAAAATATTCCAAGAGAAGGAAAAACAAATGCAAAATCTTCAAGGAGGGAAACCACTAGATTCCTACCCTCTGATTAGCATGAATTTTCAGACTTAATAATGATTTTAATCAGGATTTTCTTATTTAAGTCATTTGTGATTACAAGGATTTTGGATCATACCCAATAAAGGGTTTCATGCTTACATATACATATATGTTTATACATATATGTTTATACATATGTTTGTACATATATGTAAGTGTATGTACACTTATCTTTCCCATCCTTGGCTGTTTGACCAGCGCATTCTTGTGGGCAAGCCACAGCTCATCCCTATGATGGAGAGAAAGATGACAGAATGTGGCCTTGGAGCCAGACTGCCTTGGTTAAATCCCAGCTTTGCTGAATGCCAGCTGTGTGGTCATGAGTAAATTACTCATTTTTTTCTGTGCCTTGATATCTCATTTGTAAAATGGGGATACTAATAATACCTCTCTTGCAGGAATATCATAACGCTTAAATGAGTGAATATATGCAAAGTGCTTAGAATAGTACCTAGCACAGTAAGCATGCTGCAAGATTTAACTGTTTTTATGATGTGTTCATCATGGTACCAGGACATGTATTGGTATGTATATAAGCACAAGGGAATTAAATAGACATAGACTTTAAGGATAGTTTATTTTTACCCTGCTCGAATCTCTTCAACTTTATCCCTTAAGTGATCTTTCAGATTTTAACATTCCAGCAACAGAGTTTACTACAATCTGGGAAAACATTTATGATTCTTGAAAAATCTTTTCATATGTTGAGTTTTCTCTTCTTTGTTTTGGTTCTATCCTAGTGGCCACACCAAACAAATCTGGCCCCACTTCCACAATAGAATGTTTCAAATACCGCGAGATGACTGGCAAGGTCCCTGAATCCTCTCTTCTCCAGCTTAAATACCCCACTGCCTTTCTCAATACTTCCTAAGACATAGCTCTGAGTCCTTCCATTTCCTGGGTGACTTTCCCTAAATATGTTCCCATTAATGTCTATACCAGTTAAAATATGGTTCCTAGACTGAGTGTAATTATGCAAGTGATTTGACCAGGGCAATGAGGAGCAGACCTATGGCTGTCTTCGTTTGAAATCCAGTAGTTCCCTAAGGATTACTGAATGCAGAGCCAAACTTATGTCTGCCATGTCTCATGAATTCTCCTAAAGATCTTATGATAATAAGTATCATCGAGACTTCTTCACAAATACAGTTTCTGGGACATTTTTTCACCATTTTTACTTAGTGTCATTGACATTTCAGTCCCAAATGTTACAAAATTATCCTTGTCAATTGTTTAAAGCAGTTTATCACTTTTTTGAAACTTAATTTTGTTAGACACTGTCATCAATAACCTATTACATCATTAGATAATCCAAGAGACATGCCATCACAATGTTCATCTGATTACTAATAAAACATGTAAATCAAAAAGAGCTATGAGGTACACTGCCAGAGGCTTCCATATGGGTTGATGCTGCTCCATCAAGAGAATATTTGGAGTACAGCCTTTCACTGGTTACTAATACAAACAATTGTCATAAGGCTCTATATTTCCCCTTATTTTCCAAAATGGATCATGAAACACCCTGTCAAATATCTAACTGTAGTCTAGCAAACCACAAGAGCCTCTTGGCCATTTGTCAGGTCAAAATGTTTTCTTTAGCAGTAAACAAAAGGTAATTGTTGAACTATTGCTAAGAGAGCAGAGTACAGCAGAACCAGACCATTCCAAAAGACAGCTTATGTAAGTGTCACACAGTGTCTACGCTTTTTACTATAGAGCCATGGTCCTCTAATTCAGTGAACACCAGAATCTTCTGGGGGCTTGTTAGCACACAGAAAGCAAGTCCTCAACCCCAGAGTTTCTGATGCAGCAGGCCTTGATGGAGCCTGAGAATTTGTATTTCTAACAGGTTCCTAAGTGAAGTTGATGCATCTTGTCTGAAGGTCACACTTTGAGAACCACTGCCTTAGATGAATTTAATTTTCTCTGTCGTGCTTAAGATGCAAATAAGTAAAGATATGAAGTAAATCTCCAGTTCCGCTGACATCTTCAAGACTATTCAAATACAACAATTTATTTAGCAAAAGGCTGAGTTTTTATTAATGCTACCTTTAGATTTTATTGAAGAGCCTTTGAATGTTGTCTATTATTAAAATTGTGGGTTGTACTTTTTTTACTATTCAGTACCTCATAATTAGAGTTTATTGATTAATTATGATTCTGGCAAGAAGAGAGGGGTCTTCTCCAATTTTCGGCCAGAAATTTCCCTAAAATATAATGCCCACTATATGGTTTAACCCAGTATTCCTTTAAAAAAAAAAAAGAAAGAAAGTTTAGTGTGAAATTGCTATTTCTCAGTGAACTCATGCTAGCTTCTTGTGATCAGATTCCTTTTAAAAGGGAAGCAGAATGAGTAATCTATTCCAGAATTTTGCCTACAGAAGATATTTTAGGTGTCTACTCCCCTAACCAATGTTTACTCTAAAGAGAAATAAAATTGGAAGAATTCTCTTTTTTCCAAGTTGTCCATCAACTTTATACCATCATTCCTAATCAAAGCATGACTTTGGTCATCCTTTTGCTTCTATCACGTCCCCAAAAGCCCTTATTTGTCTAACATTCATCATAGCTCTCTGCTTATTCAGGACTGCAGATCCATCTCACTCTCATGAGAAACGTTTTTCTATCCTTAGTCAGTGTCCTAATGGCAGAAAGCTTCAATGTGCCCTAGCTCATATTTTTATATTCTCAAGAATTTTGCCCTCTTGAGAACAAGCAGCTACAAAGGGCCAGAGGTCTCCAGCTGATCTCAATGATAACAAGCATAGATCCAAAGATTAGAAGACTTGCTGGGCAGTCATCCAACTGTGGTCCAATTTTGGTGAAATGTGCAGCGGACTCCCATTTGGTTCTATTGGATAAGATCCCAATGTAAAAGATGCTGTGTGAGAGTAGATGTTGCTTCCACTCAAGCCCTTTACCTTCCAATAAGCTCTTGTCACACCCTTGCTCATCCCTGAATACATACCTTTGTTCCTTCTCCCAGGGATGTTTTTCCCCCCAGAAATCTTCAGGTGGGCTCCCTGACTTCGTTTGGGTCTTTATCTAAATTTCCCCTTCACAGACAGATCTTTTCTGAATATTCTATTTAAAATTGCAATTACCTACATCCCAACTGGTCCAGTTCCCCATTTCTGCTTTATTTTTCTCCTTAGCATATATCACAACAAGAAATCCTACTGATTCTACTAGTTTTATCTTGTTTATTGCCTGTACTCTCACATAGACAGAAATTTTTGTCTGTTCAGTAGTTCTAGCCTGATGATTTAGAACAGTGCCTAAAATGTAGATGGTACTCCTCTGTGAATACTGAATGAATGAATGAAGTGGAAGAAGGAAGCTGTGAAAGGGAATGTGGGACTAGAGACTTCAGATGCTATCTTGCCAGCAGCATGTTCTTTGGTTCACCATTTTTTTAGCTAAAAGTTCACAGGTAAATCTGGGATTTGATATTGGTCATCTTAAAACTCTCTGTGCCCATGTACTTCACCAAAAGACACTGGATACCCCTAGAGTTACCACTACTCCAATATGAGGACATCTCATCTAGTTAGCCTCAAAAGGCCTTTCAGCTATTAAATTTCATGAGTCTGTGGACACTTAGATGGGGGCAGTATAGCATGAACTTGTCCTCAACAGGCAGGTGGCATTATTTACCTCATCTTCACTAGCCTATATAAGCTAAAATCAGATCCTTTCCTCTTAATACAAAGAGACTCCCTAAAATTCTGGATGGAATTAGATAACCTTCACAGATTAAACTTGATCAACTCCTACAATGTCAGACTGTCAGTAAGTATGTAAGCTTATTAACCCTGCTAGTTATCAAGTAATTACTATGTGATAAGTTCTTGCTAAGTGCTTATGGTTATCATTTCATTTAATCTCCACAGTGAACTGGTTGGATAGTGTACCCTCCATTTCAAAGATTAAGAAACTGAGGCTCAGAGAAGTTACATAGCTTTCCTATGTACAGTTAGCAAGTTGGGTGGAGGGATGGAGCCAGGTAAGTCTTACCTCAAAGTCCATGCTGTGAACTCAAATTTCAGCTCACCAATCTTAAGGGCCAAGTAACTTTAGAGGACGCTATTAAAATATGGTGCTTCTGTAATTCTGGGTTTTCACACAGGGACTGGTTTCAGAAAGATCAGCCAGGGCCTTGTGATCTGAGCCTAGGCCTCTGGTCCTTTCGGGGGCCAACTATGGGCCTGTGGTTGAAAACCACTGGGGTCCAAGGATACCAACTTCCCCTTTCTTCTTTTCCATCAAGACGTGGGATCTACATTTTACACACTGAGCATGGCTAATGGGCCCAAAGGTACATCTGTGTTTCTATACAGCCTTCTCTCATGTGTGCAAATAAAATAAGGGATCACCAAGTAGACACCTGTATATACAGTCACCTTCTTAGACAGACAGATATTTATTTGCTGTTGTATAAATGAGGGAAATTTTCACTCAGCCCTGAAAATTTGGCCACACTGGTCCATCCTTCCTCTTCCCCAGGGATTTCTTCATCAAGAATAGCTACAGTCCGTGACACTTCATTGTACTCTGCTTAAACACCAACTCAGAGATCTGGGAAGATCTGTTTTGCACCTGTACTTGGGCCTTGTAAGGTACTCAGGTTGTCAGGGAAATCTTGTGCACCAATGATAAATCAAGTCTTACATGACAGGGAGGAAGTGCTTTAAAAGGCAGGTGTTCTAATCCTGTCACACAATGTTTTATGAGATGGCCCTTTAAAATACACCCTGCGTAATGGGGCTTGCTTTAAAGGAGTAGTCCCATGTCATTGGACTGAGAATAGAAAAAATGTAAAAACAAGGCAAGAATATAAACCAGAATGTCAAGTTCAACCCCGTATCTTTGCCCACCACACAAGGAGAAATGTTAGGATTCTCCTGCAACAAATTGTAAATGTTTGATTTGTGGGCTGTTGTTAAAATATTAAGAAAATATCCTCAGGGCATTTTTATAACAAGTAGGTGATGATAAAGAGCATTCCTAAATTGCTAGGAAGTTAATTACTTTTCTTAACTAGTTATATTTTAAAATTAAAATATTTTAATCAAATCCTATTAATTGCATAATTTCTAGAATTGGTACAAGCAATAACATTTTTAAACACCTTTTAAAAAACTATTTTCTGTGTTAAGAACCAACATTCACATATTATGTCATTAGTAACCCCCAAAATGATTGAAGGGCTGGGATGGGAAGGATGCACTGATGGATGCACTCCTGAACACTTGAAGCAAAGTAAGAGAAAAAAGCAAAGAACAATGTTTCCCTGAAGAGAAGTGATTATCTAACTCTGCTCATTATTCTTTCTCTCCTGTATCTTCAACATGTGTCTGCAGTTTCCATTTCATCAGTGTTTGTGAGACAGCAAAGCAAAGAGCACTGCCCCCAGCAACATTCATACATGTTCAAGTCTCTCCTGTGGCTCTTAGCTCCCTACACCGTTTCTCAATCAAGCCACTTTATTTTTTAAATTATTTTTAACTTTCAAAAACTACAATATGCCCAAGAAAAATGAAAATATATGTCCACACAAAGATTTGTATAAAAATGTTCAGAGAATCTTTATTTATAATAGCCATAAACTGGAAATAACTCAAATGTCCATCAACAAGTCCAAAGATCAACAAACTGTGGTACAAAAACTACACAGAATTAAAAAGGAACAAACTACTGAAAATATTATCACATGGAATTATTTCAAAAACATTATACTAAGTGAAAGAAACCAGACAGAAAAGAGTACATGGAGAATAATTAGAATTCTAGAAAAGTAAAAACCATCTACGGTGATATCTGTTGTTTCCTGGAGCCAGGGGAGGAGGTAGAGCTGATTGCAAGGGGCATGTGGAAACTTTTGAGAGTGGTGGAAATGTTCTATATCTTGATTTCGTGATGATAGTTATGCAGTGTAGAGACATTTCTTAAGGTTCATAGAACTGAGTCAGAACAGGTACATTCTATTGTATGCAAATTATTCCTTAATAAGGTTAATTTAGAGAGAGAGAGAGAGAGAGAGAGAGAGAGAGATGCAAAAAGAGCACATAGCATCAAGATTTGGTCTAAGTCTCAACCCTCCTGGGGACATTGTCCACCACATGGATGCATATCAATGTGTCATGTAGACACTCTCATGCCATTATTAAGTAATCTAACCTTTTGGGATGGCTCATACTATTTCCAGAACCCTGTCAGAGAATCAAATTCTTATTCCTCAGGTTCATCTGTAGCTTATTCTACATATTTCAAAAACCATTTTCTTCTACTTAGCACATGGATCCCTATTTTAGAAACATATCCCATGAAATCTTCCTAACTTTCCAATCTCCTTGAAAATTCTCCACTAGTTTCAATCACCTTTGAGTCTAATTCCCACACTTACAATTCCTCTCTTACTAGCTTGTTTTATTCTGACACACATTTGCTCACCACATTTCTGCCCACATCACCATCGTTACTCACTGAGCCATGTCCATTCAGTGCTGGATTTTTCCATGCTTGAAGGAGCCTGCCAGTGCCTGTCCATAGAAGTATCTGAAAGCAAGTCTTATTTACTACCATAGTCAACAATGCCTGACTCAATGGGTGACACAACATAAATGGATCACCCTACATCCCACTCAAGACTCTCATCTTTTAGGTTGCAGTTGTTCCCTGAGTCCATGCAGAGGGTAGCAAAGACCTCACAATGGGAGCATTGAGAGCAGAGCTCCTCATCCATGGTCAGCCACTGGATTCTAAAGTAAGGACATCTGTGTGTCAGATAAATTTACTTGGAGCGATATGGATAATGCTTTGGGAAAGGCAGGGACTAACATCAGGTAAATCGCTGAGGAGGCTGGGTTCAATGACACTTGTCGGTGGTGATGAAAACAAGAATGCATGGTGGACATAGAAAGGCAGAGTAGGTTATAAGTTAAGTCTCTTTTTATCACCTAGATTAAAAAAAAACAAAACATTAACTTAGAGGTTTCCCATAGGTCTCCCTCTCTTCTCATCTCAATTAATTCCTCCTATTCCAAGATTTTCTGATAATTTTACTGCATAATGAAGTATTCCTAAAATGTAGTATTTAGTATTGTGTATTATGGGAGCTTTATATAAATAGAATCATACTGTCTTTTGCTGCCATTTGCTTTTTTTCATTCAATATTATGTTTCTGAGATTTATTCATATTTTTATGCAGCTGTCATTCATCTATTGACACTAATAAGTGATTTTCCATTTTTCTGGATATCCCACAATTTATTTTTCCATTTTACTTTTGTGGACATTTGAGTGCTTCCTGTTTGAATATTTGTGTATGCATGTGTGTAAATACTATGACAATCAGAGCTGCTATAAATGTACAAGTAGAAAAGAAAGTGTTTCTCTATGGAACATATGTAGAGGGTAGAATTGGTAGGTCGTGGGGTGTCCACATCTTTAACATTTCTGGATAGTACCAAATTGTTCTTAGGGAAGTTGTAGTGATTGACAGTCTTTCCACAAATTGTTTTTATTTCTGCACACCTTTGCAAGCTCTTGATACTATCAGTGTTTTTCATTTATTTTAGTTCCGTGAGTATGAAATTATATTTCTTCTGATTTCATGATTTGCAATTCTCTTATTCTTAACCAGGTTGAAGATCTTTCACATGTTTATTAGCTGTTTGAGCTTAAAATAATGTTTTATTTATTCATCTGTTGTACTGATTTCTTTTTGTTAGCATTTTTGGGTACACTTTATATATTCTATATATACACTAACTCTTTGCCTGTTACATGTGCTGTAAGGCTCTTTTCCCACTCCACTCTGTCTTTTCCTTCTCTTTATTTCATTTTTTATTAACATTAGTTCTTAATTAAAAGATAATTGAATTTGTTTATCTCTTTCCTTATAGTTTGTGCTTTTTGTGAACTAAGAACTCCTAACTACACCAAGGTCACAAAGGTATTCTTTTATATTATCTGCTACAAAGCCTATGGTTTTACATTTCACATTTAAGTCTTTGATTCACCTTTCTTGTTTGTTTTGGTGTGGTGTGAGGAAGTTTTAACTTCATATTTTTCTATAAATGACCGATTGCCTCTGTATCATTTGCTGAAAGTCGTTTGTATTCCCACTGACCTGCTGCACCAGCTCAGCCTCAAATCAGTGTCGCTTATATGTGAATAGATATGTTCATAGGACCCCTATGCAATTTTTTTTCCCTGTGTATTCCTCTAATGATACAACATCATCTTAGTTACTATAGGCTCAAGTAAGTCTTATTTTCTGAAATGGCTAATAATACACATAGGAGTGTATAGTTGTTTCCTTTATAAATCTGCATTGATTTTAGAATCAGTTCTTTAAGTTCCTTTGGTAATTTGAATGGAAATGCATTGAGTCTATAAGTTCCATTACTCTTTTTTCCCAGTCTAAATCCATCCCCAAGAGAAGACTCTCATGGAATTTTCCTTTGCAGCAAAAAGGGAACAGTGGGCTACATAAGAATAGCTACTGCTCCATATTAGGCAGAAAACTTTATATACCTCAGATCCCAAATACTCACAGCTGATTGTACAACAAACTTGGGCCTTGCTTGTGTAAACCCAGAGCAAGCCTTCAGCAGTGCCACAGTGTCATGATTTGGTAAAAATGGAGAAAGATATAAGGAAAAGTCCAATATTCAAAAGAAAACAAATATCAAAGAAAGTGAGATGAAAGTAGATTCTGTAAATTATGGAAGTTAATAAAAACTATTTGTTTTAGAAATCATGAATATAAAATAAAATTGTATTAAATCAAATGAAATTTAGGATTTATTATTTATTTTCCTGGAAATTATTTCCATAGGCTATATCACACACAAAATATTAATTTTTCAATATATCATATAATATGATGATTTTTAAATATTTGAATAATGTGTCTGGTGAGGGGTAAAACTTTTATTTTGTGGCAGTTGAATTTATTTAATCTACATGAAATTTAGTTTCCTTATTTGGAAAATGAGGTTAATAATATCCACCTTATGAAAGTAACAAAAACTAAGTTAGATAATATATCTAGTGTTTTCAAATGTTTCTTATTTATAGGGCCTTTTGTTCAAATGCCTCCTCCCTGGAAGCTTATAGTGTGTATTTGTGCTAGGTAGTTTCACGTATAGTTAGTTATAGCTCTGCTGTGATGTCTGTGTCATCCAGAGCTTCTGGGAATATGTTGTATAAAAGAATCAGGGAAATTGCTCAGAGCACAACAGAGAAGAGAAGAGATGAGACTAAGTGATTTAATGGAAAAAAGATAAAATTATTAGTCAAAAATAACCGGATAAATCAAGAAAGTAAAAGAGGCAGGGAAGAAAAGACGAGAATCCATTCTGAATTCAGGAGGGATTTTTTTTAATGTAGACAAGAAGTGAGAAGGATGGAAAAATAGATTTTTAGGCAAAAAATATATATATACATATATAAATACATACATACATACATATATACATATCCCTTGGGGTATTGCTTGAATAAACAAAGTACAGACTTCAATAGTCTTGTAATTGAATTATCTTTCTTTGAGTCTGATACTCTGCCAGAACTGGACCTCAAGGTAACTGATGCTTATGTAGTTTATATAAGAAACTCATGAAGGCAAAGCTGTTCTTGTTGAATAGTGTATGAGGATTTGCATGTAGGTCTCCTGAGAAGGTGCTGGGAAAGATTGGAATTCATTAAAGCACAGAGTATACTTGAAAACACTTTGTAAATTTGAAAATGACATGTACGTGAGGCATGATTAATTATGAAAATGCTGTTTACAAAGCATTTTTATTAAAGCGGGATCTACACGTTTTTGGAAGTCTGGTAAAATGCAAGCTTCTGATCCTGTCCATCTGAATCAACTCTTCCAAGTTCTATGTTTTCAGCAAGTTCCTGTGTCATTCTTATATGCCCAAAACCTTGAGAACCACAGTATCTATGAAACAGGGACTTTAGAAGCCAACAGGAAAGATTTGCACAGGTCTATACGCCCATAACAAAAAACAAGGATCTTTTTTTTTTTGGCTTGCATGTTTTGAAATAACAAGTGTTGACTTCACTTAGCTTAAGTGAAAAATATTTTTCCTAGTCCTTAACGTCTGTGAAGAAGCAAAGAGTCATTGGTGGACTCCTCAAGTCCATTAATATATAGGGTCTGAATTGATCCTTTAATTTGCACATATATGTTCTATAGTTTGTCAAATGTAGAAGAATTTTGTTGTTATTCATATAAAAATTTATTAAAATTGTTGTTGCATTTAAGGGAGAACCAAAATTTTTTTCTGTTCAATTTTAAGTACATGAGGATTGGAAAAAATAGGACTTGTAGAGTATGTATGTATGTATGTGGGTATGTATGTATACTTTGAGTGTCTTTGGTAAGCATAAACTATCATCCAGGGCAGAACTTTTGATATAACCCAGAACATTGTCCTCTAGTGTCTGAACAGGTAAATCCAGCTGAAATGACTAGTTGGGCCTCCAAGGTGCTGGCATAGTAAATGTGTACAGAATTGCCTGACCATGTGATCTTGGCAGAAAGGTTAGTTTGCAGTTACTTCATTACTTCTAGGCCCCTTTCCTATATCATTCTAGGGGTGCAGTGGCATGCCACTGTATTTTGGGAAACATTTATACATATTTAAATGACTTGTGTGATATCAACAAAAATCAAGGGCATGAGCATCATTCAGCAAACACACTGTTTTGGAGAGTCACTCTATGTAGGAATTTTTTAGTACTGTTGAACTTCGATCAAGCGTTATATGGCATTTGAAAGCCAGCTTGCTAAGTAGCATAGGGAAATCACATGAATAGATTCGTACTTGATATTTTTACAATTTCAGTCAGCTAAATAAAAGGCTTGCATCAAGCTAAGGAGTGTCATGCTGTCCATATCAGAAATGAGAAGAAAATTCGGTTTGCCTTTCAATATGTTAATATTTGCCTAGAGATTCTCTCGTTCCTGCAACTCAAATTATTAGAGAGTAAAAGTTTAAAACTTACATGAAACTTTAGTGTGAATGGGAATGGAATTTTGTAAAATCATCCTTAGCTCTTCTCTCTACTATAACCACTCCCCGCCCCCGCCCTCGTCCCCACCCCACCCTCACACACACACACACACCACCTGGTGCCCACATAAAACAAGAGTTTCAAGGATTTCTGGGATTCTTTTCTTTGTGTATGACTTTTCCTCCAGGAAATGGTAGAGACAAAATGTCTCTAAAAGAATTAAACACTATTTGTTCTATTGAGATACTGACATACTTTTTCCTCTTTTTAATCGCACACCTAAATATTTGTTTATTAAATTTAGGCCAGAAAATGAGGAGAGAAAAGCATTCTCACTGCAAAGAATCCAGTGCCAGCTCAGAATATATGCAACGAGGGTTTTTCACAAACTGCTTCTTCTCTTTAGATTCAGAGAGCTAATTGGGTTGACTTCTTGAGCAACTAGCCCTTTCCAGTAGCAAGCAAAATTTCTCAGCGGGAGACTTGCTGATAAAACTATTGGAACCAGTGCGCCACCTACCGATCTTTTCACACTTTGCAATTTACTGGGAAAAAGCAAAAAAAAAAAAAAAGAAAAAAGAAAGAAAACTTGGAAATTCCCTCCAATAAATTTACTATAAATTGACTCAGATAAGATTCTCATACAATATTAAAATTTTCTGCTTATTATAAATGTCCGTTCACTTTTTATGAAAAAATTATCTTATTTGTGGCCTTCAAATCCTGTCCTGTATTAGTTAGACCTTCTATCTAATTTGTTAAGAAATACCAAGTGGATCTGGTTTTGCTGTTAATTTAGATTTTTTTCTTCTTTAGTTACTGGTACACATTTACAAGATACATAGCAGATGCTAAAGGGCATCATCCAATATCATTCCTAACCGTCAAAGTAAAATAAGCTCTCAGGTAATCTAGAAATAGCCTTCCAAATGTGAGAGCAGCACAACATTCGACATGCACCAAAAATTAATTAAGCTCATCAATACTGGGACAAACAGACATCATGCGGGTGCTAGCAAGATGCACCAAGTAAGACACATGATCACTTCTGTGATTTTTCTGTCCAAAATGAAAGACATTGGAGAAATCCAAATTGTGTGACATTCTGCAAATTAACTGGCCTCTTTTCTTTAAAAAATCAAGATTAATAAACACAAGAAAGGCAGAGGGACTGCTCCACATTTAAGAAGTCTAAAAAGACATGACAAGGGATACCAAGTGTGGTGGGATCTTGAAATGGGGGAAATAGCTGAAAAGGATATTATTTGGACAAGTAATGGCATTTGAAAGTGGACTCGGGGCTAAATAACAGTATTGTACCAATGTTAAATTTTCTTATTTTGATGGTAATACTATGGTTGTGTAAGAATATTTTGTTGGTCATAGTAAATATACACCTTAAGAAAATCTGTAAGAATTGAATCAGCAAACGAACCAAGAGCGTTGAGGTAAGTTTTCTTGTAGGTGATATAAGAAGAAAAGATGTCAGGACAGGAAATCCTGAGTCTGGTTTCTTCTTCCTACCCTTGTTCTGGGCTGCCTAGCTTGGGGCATAAATCCTTTGTGCCTTAACTTCTACATCTGCATAAGGGAAGACAAATTTTCTTCAATCTGTACTATTTAACCTCTCACAGAAATGTCCTGAAGATCAAATTACATAACAAATTACACAACTAATTCAAAGTTAGTTAAAGATGTTTTAGTCCCTTGTATAGAGATAGGGATACAGAATGCCCTTAGCTAGTAAGGAATGAGTAGCCAGAAGAGAAGACACATTCACATGTCCTCATAAAATGAAGTCAGATGACAGGACAGAGAAATTTATATCATGCATAACTACAATAGTTCTCACTTCTCAGAGCATTTCCTTCCACACTATTTCAGCAGCCTTGCACAATGGCTTGCAAAGCACTTGGATGAGATATTATAAACGGCATTTTATTAATGGTGAAAGCAAGGCTCTTATATGAGTAGTGACATCTCAATTTTGTTTTATGAGTTAGTTCTGGATAGAGTTGGCGTGAGTTAATAGGCCAATTGTTTCATGGGCAGTCACTGCTTCTTAGTTTGACGTAAGATACTCATTTAGTAGAGGCACCTGTAGTATTTAGTAGTATTGCAGAAAGGCTGTGTCTTTGAAATATTCCAGATGTGGATTGACATCTCGTCTCCGCCACTTCCTAAGATTCCAGACTTCAGCCTGAATTGATTTACCTCTCTGAGCCTCAGTTTCCTTATGGTTTTATGCTTTTAACCACATATGCATGCCCATAAATGATATGCAGCATTAATTAGTGTATTTATTTATTTATTTATTTATTTATTTATTTATTTATTCTAATTTATTGTGACTTTATGGGAGTATACAATATAGATGTGGAAAAGTGCCATATCCCACACATATAACTCTATGTACTTTCACAAACAGAGCACACATGTGTACCCATCCCCTAGATCATGAAAAGCACCTTCTCATGTATTTAATTATATAAATGGTGTTCTATTATTTGCATCATTGAAAACTTGCTCTTTTCAATCAGCACCACACTTTTGAACTCTAAACTGCTATATTAAATTTAGTTCAAATTGAGAATAATAATTTTCTATGGAAAAATTTTGTTTATTATTTAATAAGATAATATACAGAGGAAAGAAGCAGGGAAAGAGAAAAAATGGGAGAGAGGTAGGGAAGGAAGGAGAAAGGAAATAGATATCCCAACTCATCTCGCCATCCCTGCCTAGTACAGTGAATGAGTAAACTTGGGAACAGTCTGATCCATCATCACCTCCACCCGGATAGTTCTGCATCCCTCCACTTCGTTCATGTGATGGAGAATGTTCTGGAATGTCCACTTGCATGGATATTGTCTAGCAAGTCATTTCTAACTTATAACCACTAAGGGGAAACATCCATTCCCTGTCTCTTCATCATATGTCACTTTCAGATCCCAGTGGATACTTACCAAGTGTTTTATTATATTGATTTTTCCTTCCTGGCTAATCTTGGTCATTGCTGCTCTCTGAGCCAAAGTGGACTAGATAAAAATTCTGGCAGTGTTCCTCGCTCCCCATGCTGGAGAGCAAGGGGGTCATTCAACTGCAGCTGAGATGGAGATTTGACACACATCCCTGCCCTGCCCTATTTTACAGTGGTATAATGATTCTCATTAGGACACACTGCCTAAAGCCCCATCTAAACCAAACAACACTAGGTGCTCTCAGTCATGACTTGAGTTTATTCCTGTCTGAAAGCTCAGCCATGAGGGTTCCTAGTGTCATTCATCTGTCCATAGGTATCTCAAGGTCTTGGGTTAGTTGACAGGGACCAGTCAGGTCTTCTGAGATGTGTTTGAGTTGGTGGTCACCTCACCAAGCACACAAACTTCTGTTTGCTTGTTCCTGGGGCCCCTCTTCCTCTTGGCAAGGCATGATAGGGTGGTAGAAAGAGCTCAGGGTGCTCTGGAGCCAGAACAGACAAGGTACAAATCCAGGGGTCACCTAATAGCTGTATGACCTAAGAATTTTGTTACATGAACCAAGAAACAATTTTCCCACCTATTATTTTGCATGAGAATTAAATGAAATATAGAATATAGAACACAGATCATAGAATCTGACCCGTATTAAGTACTAAGAGATGCTATTTCTTTTCCTTTTTTCACTCTTTTCCTATCTTTAAGTCTGCTCCTTCCTTCCTCCTCTCTTTCTTCTTTCTTTCCTTCCTCTTTTCCTTCCCGAAAGCAAAGGAATATGTTGTTAAATCTATGTGGCAGGTTCATGGACATGCACCATATATTAAGTGTGTATCTCTGTATGTTTGGAATATTTTATAATTAAGAAACAAAATATTAAAACAATACTCTTTGAAAAAAAATATATCTTAAAGGCCCAAACCAGACAAATGGAAGCAGAATATCAGAAAGCTGGGACTGTTTGCATTTTTTTATAAGTTGAGAATCATTGGTCAGGCCCTCTATCACAACTGCTAATTTTTGAGAAGAATGATTATGTTTTGTCTAGTTTGGGTTAGAGATCTCTGCCCAGGTCAGCTTACCTAAGTGACACAGGCATGCTACCAGAGGCATTATTGGGGCAGATATTTGAAGATTCTGGCATAGCAATGGTACTTACCCATTTTTTAGGTTAGAGAGAAGTAGAAAATTTGCCCTAAAGAATACTAAACAAAAATAAGTTTAATTTATGTCTTTATGCCTTTGTTCCCACTCCTAAATGCAGGTATGGGAACCAGAAGTCTAGGAAAGATCTGAATAAAACTCCATGCTGAGTTTCTCTCAAGTGAATGAACCTTAGGGGATCTGTTTCAGAACCAAGATCTCCTATGTTCTGCCCCAGAGTGGAACTAAATTCCTGAATCAGCCCTGCAGCTCCCCAGATCTCAGCCTTGACCACATGCCAGATACTTGTGCCCAAGATAAAACCTGATTCAGCTTCTGGGCTCCTACAACCTGAAGAGGAAAGAGACCAAGTTCAGAAATTAGAGGGGTGCAGATGACATGGGATTGGGAATTTTCAACACAGTCTTAGAGGTGGGCAGTAATGACTATAACGTGCCATGTGTCTCAATTCAAAATAGCAATTGATCATAGAGAATTACTAACAAAAATAAGCATTATTAAAATAAAGGACATGTTCATAATGGTTTCTGGGTTTTATTCAAAATATTCTCTGATCTGGATATTTCGAGAAAAATTTGTGTGCCTTTGCATGATACCGGTGAGAGTAGTAACCATGTTTAAATGTAGCAGATAGAATAGCTGTGTTTGCCTCTGTGTTATCACATGCATAGTTAAAGGGGGAGAACAAATTTTCCCAAGTGCTTATCCTTTCTCTTTAATATAAGACCAATAAAGATAAGTCACCAGTTCTTTGCTTCTGCTGCTATCAATCCCCAAGTAATGTTCCCAGCATTTTCCCCTGATACTCTTGGCTGGAGGCCAGCAGGTAACTTCAGGTGCACTCCAGCAAGTGAAGATGGGTGGTCCTGGTAGCTGTCAACTCAAGTTCCTGGTGGCCCTCCCTTTATGTGATATCTTTTTCTCCAGACAAAGCCAAATCCTGCTACTCATACCTCTCTCTGAGCCAAGTCTTTCAATGTGGGGAGCTGATTAAGAATTGTAGTAATTCCCTTCACCCCCAGGACAAGACTGGAGTTTTCTGTGTTCTTATTCTCACAAGGTTTTTCTCTGTTCTTCTCTTATTTCAACAACATTTAAATCTATCAGCATTTGACCGTGCCCTCTGCCAGTGTGTGGTATTTGAATTTTCAAATGTAGAGGGGATGTTTGACTAAAATGTAATAAATAAATTCCCCACTGCCTCTCCAACTGGATTTGTGTAATCGTGTCAGACAAAATTGAGTGTGTAAGTAAGTGCATAGTATGTTTGTATGTTGAGAGATGGTTTCCACACCCTTTGAAAATAAGGTTTGGAATCTTTATGGTCTGATAAATGAGAAATTAGCAGAACCTACTATTTCAGGAATCAGCACCTCATAGTTTAGTACAAGAAACTAGACTCGAGAAGATTTAGACATGTGTGAGGAGATGTTTATTTTTAAAGTAGCATAGATCTGTCCTCGCTCTGTCCACTGAGAGGGTCTTGAGGCAATGGATTCCAGTAGTAATAAGTATATCTAGAACCCAGATCTCAGTTACTAAATACCATTCTTCACTAAAAGGAATCCATAATCTTTGGAGAAATGGATGGGGCAAAAAAAATCAATATAAGCCTGGAACATGAGCTAGAAATTAAAGAAATACTAAAAGAATGATGGGGGATATGTTGTATTAGTCTGTTCAGGCTGTCATAACAAAATACCACAGACAGTGAGGGAGGCTTAAACCACAGAAATTTTATTTTCTCAGAGTTCTGGAGGTTGGAAGAGATCAAGATGCTGGTAAAGTCGGGTTTTTTGAGGTCTCTCTCCCTGGGTTGCAGATGATCACCTTCTTGATACAGCCTCACATAGCCTTTTCTCTGTGCATGTATGGAGAGATACAGAGAGAGAACTCTAGTGTCTCTTCCTCTTCTTGTAAGGGCACCAGTCCTATTGTGTTAGGGCTCCATCCTTATGAGCTCACTTAACGGTAATTACCTCCACAAAAGCCTATCTCCATATACAGTCAGCTTGGGGGTTAGGGCTTTAATATATGAATTTAGGGGCATGGGACACAATTCAGTCCATAACACCTGCCAAAAGTACACAGGGGTTAACGTGAAGGGGTTCTCACTGGCCAAATATGGTACCACTTGAGTATTAAAATAAACATTGATAGCAACAGAGCATAACCTTGAATGAAATAAGAATTTATAATCCTAGGCTGATATAACTAAATAAACGAATAAATAAAAAACTAGGGGAGAAGAGAGAGCTCTTTTTTGCAGTAGAAAATTAGTTAATAAATTTATAAGAAATGATGAAATTAGATAATCACAACCATCATTTAGCAATCATCTTAGTGATGCCTAATTCAGGCAAAAATTGCCAATTGATGATAAAAGTAATGAGTAAAATTTTTAGGAACAGAATATTTACATGATCTCAAACTATCTCCCTTAAAATATTTATATCTTACAAAGAGAAAAATAGCACTTTGCAGTGATGAAACCACTTAAACCAAGTCATCAAAGCTAACTAATATTGGAACAAACCGTATCATGTGCCTCCTGATATAATGCACTGAGAATAATACACCATTTTTGGAATATTCCTATCAAAATATGTATAACTTGAATTTCATCATGAGGAAACATCAAATAAAACCAGACTTGGCAATATCTTCAAAACAAGTGTCCTGGACACATCAAAAAAGACAAGGTCGTGAAAGACAGAGACCAAGACTGAGAAACCACTCCAGATCTAAAAAAGGCTCATGAGACGTAATAACTGAATCCAGCGTGTGACCCTAAATTAGATTCTTGACCAGTAAACTCACAAACATATGCATGTGCACAGATATGTGTACATGTACACACACACACACAGAGATACTATAAAGGATATTGGGACAGATGATGAAAATTTGAATGTGGCTGTGGAGTTAGATAACATTATTATATAAACATTAAATATCCTAACTTTAATAATTCTATTGTGGTTGTATAAGAAAATGCTCTGGTTCTTAGGAAATATACATTATAGTATTTAAGGATAAGGAAAACAATATAACTTACTCTTAAATGGCTTGGAAAAAAGTATGTGTATAAATAGATGTATATGTGAATAGATAAATAGATAAACGATAGATGAAAAGATGATAGATAATGTAAATGGAGTAAAATGTGAAGTATTAGTGAATTTGACTAAAAGATATGTGAGAGTTTTGTACTATTGTTGCAAACTTTTGTAAATTTGAAATTATATTGGTTTATTTTAATAGAAACTTGAGTTCAAGGAAGTGGAGTGATTTAGAATCACATAGCTGAAAAGTCACAACATGGGGACTGGAAATGAGATAGCATGCCTTTCAGTTTCCTACTCTTACTCCTTGTTCAGATGAAAGATGTGTGTAGAAATCTGACATCTATTTCCATATTGCCTCAGTTTCACAAACCAGTAACTTTTAGGCCAGTCTGAAATACTCTACCCTGTCTATTTTGAGAAGTCAAACACTAACAAAAGAATTCTTTTTATTGCAAACCAACTTGCCTCATGAACTTGCCACACTGACGTAAGGGCTCCTACGATGCAACCTCAACCACTATTTCCTCCTGAAGTGAGCTCAGCAATGGCTCACCTTATACCAATTCTATTCGATAGTGCTTGGTCTGTATAACAACTTATAAATATTTCCACTCTGATTCGATCTCAGATTGAAATGAACTTCCAGAGTAGTAAAATTTTAATGTGCAGAATCTCATCTGGAGAAATGAGGGTTTCCAATTCAGCTGTGTAAATCATAACCATTCCGTACCCAGTGTAGAAAAGCGTCATCTTCTTAAAAAAAACTTAAAGTTATGAAGTTAGGATAGTCAACTACCAATGGCTATTGTCATAGTATAATTTGAGAGGAATTTTGGAAAGGTTTTTGTCAAATATATTGATTATCAATATATTGATTATCTGCCATTATTGTTTTATGCTTTTAGTTCTTTGGGTCTTAAATGTCTCCTTTAAACTACAATCCCTAACCATCCCCTACTATAAATTTAACATGACCACCTCTTCTCCAAATTTAATCAGGTAATAACTTCATGATGAATTAATATTAAACTAGTATGGATGGAGTAACAAGTTGAGAATAAGCATGAAAGATGACAGAGGAGGAAACCAATCCCTCATAGAGGGAGTCTTGATAAATCAATTCCCTGGAATTTCACAATTCCCTGGAATTTCACAATTTTATTTAGGCCAAGAATTGGCATAGATCTAAACAAATAAATTTGTTCTCAGGTGTGTAAAATTGTCAAAACTCAACAATTGGTCCATTTAGGATTTGTTCTTTTTATTCTATGTAAATTTTACCTCAAAGGAGGAAGAGGAGAAAAGAGGTATGAGATGGAGGAGGAAAAAGGAGAAGGGAGTGGGAGAACGGTAAACAAATGAGCTCGAGTTAGGATATGCATGCTAGAGTTCAAGGGTGAAGAACATTGATGTCTGAAAATTACTTAGCCTGCAAAAACTATGATGAATTGATTGAAGAATGCATTTGTGATAAAGCCAGCAAGTCTATTAAAATGTTAATTACAGACTGTAGGTGGTGGATAGTGAAATATAATATTATAACTGAAAGACTTTTATAACTATACTTAATAATTAATACTTATGGTATACTTTTTTTAATTTTTGTTATATTTAATAAGATTTCCATCTTGAGGAAAATAGAAGTGTTCTAACAGGATAAAATATCAAAAGCTTATAACTTTGGGCTATTATAGCATTAAGCAATATATGTCATTTGTCCAGAAGCAATCTGTCCATACAGATCTTTCCCTAATATCAAATCTTTCTTTCTCTGTTTAGTTGTATAATAAAATTCTGACATCAAACCTAGATATTTTATGGCACTTTGACCCTTAATTGGAACCAGATGAAGCCATGTCCCTTCATTTAATAAGTTCCATTTCTAGAATAACTCTTCATTAAAATGTCTGTGCCACTGGCAGAGCATTGTGTCTGCTTTGTTCTGGCTACTTCCCTGGTACCTAGAATAAAACCTGAAACCCAGTAGAAGCTGAGTAAATATTTCTTGGAAGAATAACTTGGAACTAAAAGATAAAGGAAAACATGAAAAATGGGATTTCTGACAGAATATGAATGTCATCTGTTAAACAAGAATAGAGTAACAATCACAATTTCTGTCTAATTGAGGAATCAAGACCAATGACAATTGGAACTAAGAGTTGAGCCTTTAAAAGTTTATTATAAAATTATTCAAAAATATTTATTGATAGGTATCCTATTGTGCATAAGGTAATTTCATGTGGTTTACAGCCATGAGACAGATCTGACTTAAGCTCCTATCCAGCCATTCACTTAACTGTGTGATCTTCAGTAAGTTGATTATCTTTATAAAGCAGTTTCCTTGTCTGCATAATGAAAATAGCCAGAATTATCTTGAAGGGTTGTTTTGAGTTATTTATTCATGAGTTAATTCTGTGAAGAACTTGGCAGAACCAGATACAGTGTAGGAGTTCAAAACTGATAGCTCTTCTAATATAATAAATATATAATATCAGAGTTCAGACTGATGTAAGCGACCACAATGTTCCAATGATGAGCCTTGAATTATTCAGATGGACATTTATAATTAGAATGCTTTGAGAAAAGGCCTGCACTGTGTTTAGCCAACCCTGGTAGCAGAATTGCAGGATCTGTAAATAAGGGTCACAAGCCACAGCCAATTCCACTATCATCATCAAGAGCATTGATCATGCATGTGGAGAAGACTACTGCTACCATCACACCTTTGCCCAGCTTAGCCACATTTTTAGAAATTACTAGTGTAAATATCAGATTCACAGATAGGCAATCATTAGTAGGGCAATCGAAGTTTATCTTTGGCACATCACATTTTCTCTTTCTATTTTCCCTTCTCTTTCTTTTCATACCCCTTGCCCTGAGTCCTAAAACCATCAATGGAGGACACTGGTTTTCCAAACCACAAATCCTAGGACAATGGCGCCATAGACTCTAGAGCGTTGATCTTTAAACTGGGGTACTCATACCCCTGGAGGAAATGTGAACACTTTCTCACAGTTATTCAGGCAATAGCTGTATAAGAAAATCTATATCCACATGTAACTTGCATAAAATTATTTCCTAAGATTGATCTAAATTCTCATTTTAGCAGCCCATATCCCACTCTCCATGGACAGCAGACTCCTCCCCACCCTAAATCAAACTATGCTGCCTTCTCCAGGGTGAAAAACTCTCCAGGGCAGTGAGAAAAAGAGAAGCATTCCTTAATGATTAATCCAGCCTTTCTAAAACTCATAGAAGTTTCCTGTCCTTAACTGGCTTCTCTTAAGAGTGATACATGTCATTATAGACACAGATTTGGAGCCTTGTTGGGATATTCAGAATTACATATGATAGAAGAATAACATGTACTGACGGAGCTACCTGATGATACAGCTTTTAAGGACAGGTGCACCATGATACTACTTATTTTGCCAAACTTGACAATTACAAATGAAAAAAACCTTTTATTGCAATGATCAATCGTATTATTTGCTTAGTTCCTTTCAACTATAACCTTAAGTACTGTACTTCTTACAAAGACTGGGAACCTAGGAAAGGTCTACTTCTGCTCTTTACCACTGGTGGTACTTAGCACACCAGTTATCATAATCCCAAACCTATTAATTTGCTACTCTAACTTGATTGACAAAAGAGGTAGACCAGGTGTTTGTGCACACATAATTTTATGTTTGGGCTAAGTGGCTTGTGCTAATTAGACATAGAATAAAATAAACTCCAAGTCCCTTGAGAGAATGATCTTGTTTTATTTCATTTGGTTTTCCCCAGGGCTTAGTTCTCAATAAACTGTCGTTAACTGAATGAACTAATGAATAAATGTATTACCAAGATAGCAGTGTGTCTGAACCTACATCATACAACTCAACTCTATAGAGAGCAATTTAAAAAAGTTTTATATTCTAGTTCAGTCTCATTTGGCTTAAAATAAAATCTCCTACTTTTAGCTAGCAACTTAGTACCCCCTGCTCATTTTTGTTGCAGGCAAGATATTCTATTTCTGTTAAATATTGACCCATTGTTTTATTTTCAATGGCCAGAAGACTGCTGGAAAAGGTACAAGTTCTTCATTTCTCTGTATCATCTCTTAGCTGGAACTTCTTAGAGATCAGTTAGGAGTCACTGACAGTAGAGACCACTACCAATGTTAGGCACAAATCACAATTCAAACATGAGCTAGGAGGTGATGGTGAAGAATGAAGGAGATGTGGATGACAGAAAAATAGCAATTTTCAAGATCTCTTTGGCCACAGCACTGTGCTGGGTTCATCTCAGAGTTTTCTTAATCACCAGGAGTGTTTGTTTTGTTTTGTGTTTCCTAAGTGATATACCACAGAGTATTGGGGAGAGCATAAATTTCACAACCCATGCATCTTAATTTGAAAATCACTCCTGACTTAATAGCAAACTAGTAGAGTGGTAAAAAGATGATGAGACCTGGGTTTAGAATTCTGGCTTTGTCAGCTTGGGTATGTTACTAAACCTTCCCAATCCTCAGTTTCCTCATCTATAAAGTGGGGGTAAACAGTACAGCCTATCAAAAGGTTGGGTAGCTTAGGATTTGACACACAGCATGTGCTCATAACTCTGCAATCATGTTTAATCATGTGAGGAGACATTTAACTTCCCTGACCCTCATTTACCCTCTCTAGTCCTACTTCGCCTCGTCTGTATAAGGTTGTAAGGACAGCCTCAAAATGCTTACAGGGGGTTGGCACTGGTGTCTCCAAAGAAAAAGATATTATTTGTACTCTTAATATGAGTAGCATTATTAGCATTACTGCTATTAAATTTAACACTAATTAATATGAGTACTATTATTAGTTTTAATAATATTAGTTTTAATAATTAAGAAAGTATAAGAGAGAAGATGTAGTCAAGACCTAGACCTGGTCCTGAAAAGTGAATGTCAGAAGTATATATTAATATTTTGCATTTTACAAATCAAATAGAAATCTTCTTTCACTTCACCTATTCTGTTCTCTTTTCTGCCCTTTGGAAGCCGTTAAGCTCCTATTTTTAGATTTATTTTTAAAAAGCAAGCCACGACACCATGCCTGCCCTCATTCCTCAGCTGAAGTGATATCAGTTTCCTCTAAAATATTAGATTTTCTCTTTGCTCTTATTTACTATGCACAGATGCAGAAGGAGAATTACTCAAGTTTTGCAATAAAAATAAGCTTGGCTTTGTGAGCACCTGCTTTCCGCTGTTTAATAATGCTGAGCTCCCTTCCTCTATGTGCTTCTGTTTACTCTTCTGCAAATTATTTTTGTTCTCAGTTGACAAAGATAAATGATGGGATTAATATATATTGAAGAAGCCTCTGTGAACAGTATTCTGGCCCAGAGGAAGGGTGGGTATTATTTCCCTCAGGTAAGGCAACACAGCAAACTGGATTAAGAGTAATTTGCTGTGGGGCTTATAGACGATCACGATCCATTAGTGGTACACCATTTATGAAAATTGCTTTTTCTTAAATAAAAATTAGAATGACTTTCATTACCTTGTCAGGACTGAGCCAAGCCAACTGCATTTTCCCCCAGGGAAAAACAAAACATTAATGACAAGGTTTAGATTTTTGATTTAACCTCAAAGCAATCTCCAAACTGTTGAAAGTAACAGTGAACAAAATATGTGGCAAGGAACTTTAGTCTATAAGATTCAGGGATATTGTATACAATTAGAGCTGAAAACTAAAAAGGAAAATATTTCTAAGAAAAATGAGTAAAGTGAATCTAGTGCTATATCTTTTGATGATTGTTTTTAAAATTATACAAATTTATGTAATATAAGTAGACATGTTGCAAAATGGTATGGAGGCTTTCAATATCATGGTATTTTTGTTTCAATATTACAGAATCTTTTAAGTAATAAAAGTAACAGTTTTAACCAACTGATTCAAATTTTATCTAAGTACCTCTTTTATTCTGGCATCCCCAGCATCAAGCTCAGAGACTCACACAATTAGTATTATGTGTAATAAAGCCTTATTTCCATTCTTGGCTGTACTATGATAGAACATTTTTCTCTTTTTTGGAATGTATTTATTTATTGTTTTGCTTAAAATAAATGTTAAGACTTTTTAACACTTGGACAGTTTTTTTAATGCATTAACAATGATAATAAAAGATGTCAAAAGTACCCCTTATTTATGACTAAGTTTGGAATTTTTTTCCTTTTCCTGTTTTGATGAGTGAGTAAAATAGTTTTGCTTTTATACTATATTTCTAATTTTTATTCTGGGGTAGGAGTTGCTATCAGGTCAACATCTTCAAGGAGAAACAAACAAAAAAAAAATGGTAAGAACCAGCCATGCCCACATTGTGCTCATGCCAACCTCAGTCTGGCCAAGATCAAAGGCAGCTATGGATTTGCTAGATTTGCTATAAGATTGTGTCATGGGTGGCTGCAAAGTCATGGATCTCTTGTAAGAGAATTGGGGTGTGGATCACATGGATGATTCAAAAAAAAGAAAGGAAGACTTGTATATTTAGAGCATTTGGGTGAGGTTAGAATAACATGTGTTTCTGACTCAAGTTAACCAACTAGAAGCTGGGCTTCTCTTGAAGCTAAAACAGCTATCAACCATTTGTATTTTTAAAATCCTTCACTGGGCCCTGACATCTTGATAGCTAGGGTTAATCGGGTATGACATCAGTGGTTTCGTTGAGCATATGGTATTAGTTTGCAAGAGCACCCCTTAGGAATGGTGATGGGGCCTCCTCATGCAATGCTTTTTTCCTGCCTCTCTGCATTTATTCAGCTAATGGACACACAAACCCTAAGGTTATCATCTGCCCTGGCACTTGGCTGTGGGTGAGTAGAGATAGCACAGTCACTGCATGAGGGTCGCGACCACCAAAGGAAACTGGATGGAAGAATTAAAGAGATTATAAACCCTGAAAAATTTGGCTTTATTGATTCAGTAACTTTTATTTCATCCATATTAACAAAGGCTTGGCCAGAGATTTTAGATTATCACACCAAGGCAATTTCCATGTAAGCCTACCCATAATCAGTTTTCTGAAACTCAATTATCCACAGCTGAATTTTCCAAAACTGTCCTAGGAAATTTGGTCAGCGCCCAAGTGAGTCAGAAATCTTCTTGTTCACTGGAGGCTAATGGCTGGCTGATGATATAACTCATGAGCAATCAGGCAGGTGTTAATTCTCATACCCATGCTTGTCCCCTCTCCTCTAAAATTACAAAAGCAGGACATTCAGTGCTGCATTTACACAACATCTAAGCTTAGACTAGAACAAAATAACAAGGCCTCGCTCAGTTCAGAAATATTGAATAGTTCTCTCTACTAGTTTTTCACAAGTAAACAAGATAGGAACTAAACCAATTCGAGGAGTTCTACCCAAGAAACTAGGTGTCCCTGTGTGTGCTCACCTATTAGAGCATGATTCTGAACTGGAAAAATGAGATTTATACTGGAGGTCAGCTCCCTCTAGGCCCTAGAATTCCTAAGATTTTCACTCAATGGCTGACGTGGTGATAGAAATATGGGTTTTCTGGGAGCATCTTTGTTATCACAACCCCTTTAAATATCAAGGTTAAATTTCATTATGACAGTTGCCTTCAAGAACCCTATATATCTTGGATGAAAACATGAGTCATTAATCATGCCATCGTCTGCAGTTTGGACTCGGATCAATCCAGGGACAAGATTTGGGAGACATGCATTGAAAGGGGTTGTGTCAAAAGAAAAAAAAAAAAACCTGTGAACGCATGAGAGAATAATGTGGCAAGGACCATGGGAAGTCATAATCTTAGTAACTGTGAGGGACCACGTTTAAAAAAAAAATCCCTTTGCCAGGACACCTCAAGAAGTAGAGTTTGAATATCTTATAGTTCAAATTATCTTCGATATTATCTTAAATTTGTTCTGTATCAAATAAAGGTGCATACCAACAGGTGTTCTAAACCAAACTAAACATGCAAAAAGTAATTTTGCTAGGACAGTGAAATTTCCAATCACCATTACTTTTTCATTCTTTTTTTTTATTATTTTAATTTCTGTATCTCTACTCTACCATGTTTTTCCAAGAGGGGTACATCATTAAAAAGTAACAACAAACTAAAAAGTTTTTGTACAGCAAAGGAAACCATGACAAAACAAAAGACAGTTGACTGATTGGGATGAGATATTAGCTAATGATACATCTGATAAGAGGTTAATATCCAAAATATATAAATAACTCATAAACAATAACAACAACAAAAACAAATCAATTAAAAATGGGCCTGAACAGAAAACCTGAACAGATACTTCTCCAAAGAGAAAATGCAGATGGCTAATAGACATATGGAAAGATGCTCAAGGTCACTAATCATCAGAGAAATGCAAATTAAAATCACAATGAGATATCACCTCACACCTGTCAGAATAGCTATTATTAATAAATTAAAAAACGAGTGTTGGCAAGGATGCAGAGAAAAGGGAACCCTCAAACATTGTTGTTGGGATTGCAAATTGGTACAACCACTATGGAAGAGAGTCTGGGGGTTTCTCAAAAAATTAAAAATGGATATACCTTTTGACCCAGCAATTGCACTTCTGGGTATTTATCCAAAGAAAACCAAAACAATAATTCGTAAAGATCTATGCATCCTAATATTCACGGCAGCACAATTTACAAGAGCCAAGATATGGAAGCAACCTAAATGCCCATCAACAGACAATTAGATAAAGAAGTTATGGTTCATATATACAATGAAATACTACTCAGCCATTAAAAGAAAAAAAAATGAAATCCTACCATTTCCAACAACATGGATGGACCTAGAGGTTACTATGCTGAGTGAAATAAATCAGACAGAGAAAGATATCATATGATTTCATTTATATGCGAATCTAAGAAACAAAAAGAACAAACTAATCAAAAACAGACTCACAAATATATTGGACAATTTGGTGATGGAAAGAGGGGAAGTGAGTTGGGGGCCTGGGAGAATGGAGTGAAGGGTTAAAGAAGTACAAATTAGTAGTCGATAGGTGGTCACAGGGATGGGGAACATGGCATAGGGAATGCAGTTAGCATTAGTGTATTGGCTAGGTGGAGGGCCAGGAGAGGGAGGGAGCAATTACGGGGATAGTTTATAAAATGTATAAATGTCTAACCAAAGTACCGTATACCTGAAACTAATTTTTTTAAAGTAAAGCATGTTATATTTTGCCTTTCTGCCTTTTTTTTTTTTTTGATACTTGTCAACCTGTTCAAGATCTGCCCTTCTCCATTCCCCTATCCCCAGAGCTACTCCTCTCTCTTCTCATTTTGGCAACACAGAACCGAACTATATTCCCCAACCCACTATGTTTTCCTCTGTGTAGTCAGGCAGAGGTCCCACTCCTTCAGCATTTCCTAGTGCCTGCAGAGCAGAGAGTGAGCTAGTTCTTGCTAAAATGTGCAAGAATTTATTGTTTGTATTATGATAATTAACATACATTAAGGTTTATAGTTTTTAATTTTTTAAGTGTTTTTGTATATTGAAATCCATAGCTGTCATCTTGCATAACCTGCTTTTCTTTTGGTAACAGAACTTCCCTCATCCTTTAGAAGAGGGCTCGTGGTATGATGGTGGCTGGCTCATCTTCCAGAGGTTAGCACTCCACCCAGGTCTGGTCATAGTCAGGGTCGTTTGCTGTAAAGAGATTCAGTCTCCTGGGTAGCTGAGAAAGAAAATCAAGCCTCCAAATATTGATATTCATCTTTTCTACAATGTGGAAGAACCTGTCCAGTGAATTCAACAGTGTAAAACAGAGGTGAGCAGTGGTGGAAGAGAGTGATATCACTAAGAGGCTGGGTCCTTCTGTGCTTCAGTTCTCCATCTATGTGAGCCAATAAATTCCCCTTTCTGCTTAAGCTAATTTAAATTGAGTTTCTCTCCCTTTCTACTGAAAGAGTCCTACATAATTTGACAGCCATTTATTAAGTTCCCATTATGTACCACACGGAGAGTTCTAAATGTTTCGGTGCAAGAATCACTTTCCCACATCATCTTGACATGGGAGTTTTATTATTAATGACACTTTGATGATCACCCTCCTGAGATTCCAAGGAGTAATTCTTTCCATTTTAAAGAGGAGGAAACTGAGGCTCCCGGGGATTAAGTAACTGGCCCAGTGTCACACGGCAGGCAAGTGTAAGTCTGGGGCTCACATTCCTGGTCTAGCGCTCCTTATGCTCTTGAGGCATATAGACAAATAAGACACCCTAGGCAATGATGGAGCTTTCAGTCTCTTCTAAGAGCCAGGGCATTATGTATAGCACATAAGGAGCAGTGGAGACCTCACACCATTTACAAGTCAGGGCTCCACTGTGTGACAGAGAACACAAGAGGGAGAGACTGTCAAGGCTGCAACGAACAGGACGGTTGTACTGGGCCTGGCATTTAGGAAGTCCTGGGTGAGTGGACAGGATTTGGAAAGGCAATGTCAAGAGGGGGACCTTCAGAAAAAGGAAGGACAGAGGAGAAGGCTGGAAATAGAAGACAGCTCCGGCACCCAAAGCCCGACACTACTGAAGATAAGACCCTCCCAAAGTGATCCACATCCTTTGAGCTTCAGTTTTCTTATTGATAAAACTGGAAAAATAAAATCCTCCTGTAGTCCCCACCTTCCCCCTTCTCTCCTCCCCTCTCCTCTTCCCTTGTGTCCTCTCTTTCCCTCCCTCTCCCTTTTTTTCTCTCCCTCCTTCTCTCATCCTGCTTCTCCTCTCCCCAACCCTCCACTTTCTCCTCCCTCTTCTCCTTCCCTGTCTCCCTATCCTACCCCTCTCCTCTCCTCCTCCCTTGTTCTCCCTGTCTCCTGGTTCCTCTCAGTTGCAGGATTCACAGGTCCACTCGAGGACAATGCATTTAGCATCAGAGCTTTGGTCACAGTCTTGTCTTGACTTAAGAATAGATGTGACCTATATCAAGTTGTTTAGCCTCAGTTTCTCTGTAAAATGGACACAATCCCTCCCTCAAAGGCTTGTCAATGAGGATTAAAACTGTGTGCCCCATTAACTTTTGGCCCATCTAGCTGACATTCTGCTTTTTGCTTTGAATAAGATTTTCCAAAAATACTTTATTCCCCAGTCCTGGCATCAAATGCTGCCTGCCTTCCACTGATCTTAGAATCAAGATGGAGATGACCTCTAGGCCAGATTTCTTGTCTCCTCCTTAGGTCCTAAACTATACATAAAAACGTATATGTCCCTCATTGCTCCGTGTTGTCTCATGACCATCAGCATCAGCAGCACCTGGGGTCTTGTTAGAAGTGCACAATCTCGGGCTCCACCCCAGGCCTCCTGAACCACAGCCCGCATTTTAACTGGACCTGGGGGAAACGACTGTTCATAAGAGTTTGAGAACCTCTGCAAGAGGCTGCAGACTTCTCCCCATATCAGAGCCCACAGACTCACTGCCTATTTACTTATGGCTGCATTCAGCCAGACGATCCTCCACCCAGTTAATCGCACTTCCCCTTCTGTTGTCTGCAAACACCCTCCTTCAAAAATGACCCCATACTGGGCCATTTCTCGCTGTTACCTGTCCCTACCCTGCCCCCTTGACACCTTGCACTCCTCTTGATGACACTTAACAGAGTCGTAATAAAGAAAGTAATCTCAGTGGAGATGGAGACCTTGTTTATATTTTCATCACACAGTATCTCTACATCATAGATTTCTAATAAATATTTGTTTAATAAACCAATGATGGATAAATAAAAAAGAGAACATGAATAAAGTTTTCTGTATGTGCAAATACCTGACATCTAATCGCTGAGTAAATGTATGTCTTCATTTTTCCTTAGATACCACAGTGTGGGGCGTAACACTCTGCGCACATATTAGAGCCAGGTTTGGTTGGGTGTTGTAAACACACAAAGGCACATGGCCCTGGTGCTGCCCGCTGGAGATCACAGAAGAGGTTCTTACATCCGCTGGCCCTCAGTCATTCGCATGATGAACACACCTGACAGTCAACTTGTCCTCCAAGGTAAGTTGGCACAGCATGTTCTGCAGTGGGGATGCCTCCACCCAGATGGCAATAAAGAAAGCACACAGGTGGCCACATGTAGTATGTGCTACTAAGATCAACTCAGAGGTAGGAGACATGAGGTGAAGTCTGTCTGTGACCTGAGTGAGAGCCATCAGCTATCACTATGTCCGTCCTTGAGATTCTACTCTGGACTGAAACTGAGAATAAGGTCTCCAGAGGCTGTTTTGCAAGTTTCCTGTTAGAGAAAGATGCAGACAAGTCAAAAACATTTTGCAAAGTTACAATTGCTTCTTAGCGGCAAAATGAAACATTTTGTACTTTTCTATGGGAAGCTTCAACTCAGATCACAAGATCTTAAAATGTTTTTAAATATATTCTTTCTTTCAGTATGACTACATTTACATCATGATAGTTAAAATAAATTCTTTGAATTACCCTATTTTAGAGAAGTCCTATTCTACTCAATTCTACCACTAGGTAATATCTCCCCATGTAGGACCTCAAATCTATCTGTCATATAATTGTATCTCCACCCCTTATTGCAAATGGAGACTGGCTGGTGGACAGTCATGGCTACATTGGAGGTGCTCCCCGGCTGTATCTTTTTTGCAGTTGCTCCATTCTGTTCTTAGAATTTTCAGATCATGTGTGAGGTGAGACCCTCAACCTTCCTGGAGAATTATAAAATTCATGAGGATAAACTGCTAGATGAGGTCAGCCTCTACAGAGTTTAGGTTCACTATCTCCAACGTTATCTCCAACGTTATCTCCAACGTTTTCTCCAACGTTAAGTCATAGTGGATTGTAATTTTGCCATTATTATTCTGGATTCTATTAAAATCTTGCAACATTCCTGAGTACATTAAATGTTCTATATATTTGTAAGCTTTTGGTGTAATTCTACTGAGTTTTGTAGCTGCAGTAACGGACTTAGCATTGAAGTTGACATGCCTGGCAAGGTAGAGAGAGCACTAAACTGTGAAGGTCATGCCCACTATTTCTACTTCCATGATTATCGTGGTGATTCCTATTTAAAATGAGGGCATGGACTAGCCCGGTGGTTTTGAAGCCCAGGGGATCATCAGAATCACTGAGGGATAAACTACACTACAGACTCGAGGGCCTGCCCAGGAGATTGTGTTCAGGAGGTCTGTGTGGAGTCTGGCCAGACAGGATGTAATTTAAGGATTCCTGCAACTAAGAGCTGAAGGAATTTAGAAGGAGGAGGAGGATCAGGATCAACTTTGTAGATGAGTTTGACGTAAACTGAATCTTATAATGTAGCAAAGAATGGGTAAAAATGGGGTAAGAGTATTTGGAGAAAAAATTAAAAGATGGGCGAGGTCGAGGAAGTGAAGTTTCAAAGAGGAAGTTTGAGGTAGATTGACAAGCAAGTGCCTTGGTTTTTGGAGTGGAGTGTTTCTCTGGAGTAAGGGACATAATAGGAAGGCTGACCTCATCTAGCAGTTTATCCTCATGAATTTTATAATTCTCCAGGAAGGTTGAGGGTCTCAACTCACACATCTCTAATTGTGACTGCTATCTACATAGTCTCATTCAATCTCCATTCTTTCTTTACCCAGATTTCTTCTTTATTTTTGTCTAATTGTACTGGGAATGTTTAAGAAGCCACTTCAAAAAAAGTCGTGGGGGCTGAGGGATGGATCATGAGGATAAACTAATTAATTTTAAAATCTGTTGGCTATAAAGAGTTTAGGTTCACTAGTTCTAGGTGGGATCCAGCTAGACTGGATAGGATTTAAAAGCATGTTCAGCTAAGAGCTTGAGAAAGAGTGAGGATCTGAATCAACATTGCGGACAAGCTTGACAAACTGTTTTGAGAAGTCGGTAAGATTTCATTAGGTAGAAATTCCCTTTAATTTGCCTGTCTGCCATTGCACTAGCCATGAGGTTTGTAGAGCATGGGGAATTGTGTCCTCCTCCGTGTAGTTGATGTAAAAATCAGCGCACATACACTTTGTTCTTCATGTTTCTGTTCTAACTAAAGGTAGAGATAATAGATTAGTTACACTTAAACGTTAGTTGAAGCAATAGAAGAGGGAGGATCTCTTCATATAATTGAACTTTGAAAGCTGAGAAGCATTTAGAAGATACATGTTAAAATACTATTGTGTTCTCAATCTGATGAAGGGGTGTGAAAAAAGCTAGTCTGACTTCAGTGTGTAGGATGGATGGAAGACCCATTCCCTTACCACTTTACTGTGGTTTGAACCTTGGTGACAAAAGCTTATCTGGGAAATCTACTTGTCCTGGTATTGTTAACTTCTTGCTAAGCTCTAGTTGAAAGGAACAGCTCCTGATAGGCTGTGGACATAGGGACTAATAGGCATTCTGGGTGGCATCTTCTGTCTTCCTCAGAGTACTCATTGTATGCAATTTCTCACTGATTCTGGAATGCCATCCTTCAAGTCATTTGTATTGTCTAGTTGGTTGCTGCCACCAGACCTAGGGCTGTTTTGACTTGTCACTCAGTATCTACATCCATTCTTCTTGTCTGCAATGACTCCATTTCCCATTTGCACTAGGGGTTTCAGAAGTCAATCTGGTAAAGAAAAAAAAAAAAATGTCCACTCAGGCTGAGCTAGTGAGGAAAGGAACTCAAACCAAATAAGATGTTGTTGGATGTGGAACAAAGATTAATATTTAAGGATCTTTCAGTCTGAATGTGGCCTCAGACCCTTCATATTCAGGGAGCACTCCAGTCAGTGCAGTCTCTTCTTTCTCATTCCTTGGTGATGAACTGGCCTTCCAATCTCACTTGAGAGGAGCAGCCAGGGGACAGAAAATGAGCAAAGCATGAGAAGCCAGCAGAGGTGGGAAGCAATGCACCCAGCTAGGGGATGGCCATGGGTGCTGCCTGCCTCTCAGTGATATGTGTGTGATGGGCATGAACCAAAGGAGAAGGAGGAAGACATCAGGGCCCCTGTGACAGCTGCAGACTATGGAGCAAAAATAATCCGTCCTACCTAACAATGCAGGAATCCCCCTGCCTGGGGATGGATTTGAAACCCCCATTCATTTTGCACTTCATCCATGAGCAGATTTATATGAAACGGAATTTGCTAAGACAGTAACTACAGCATTATAAAGGGCTTTTCTCATATTCAGAGGCAGCACTTTAAAGTTAACCCCTGCCCTGGCTAGATCTAGTCCTTTGGGCACACAATGAGCACATGACTGCCAGGCCCAACGCCCCGTCCTCTTTGGGTTCCAGATGTGATTAGACCTGGGCACAGGCTGCAATAGGCATGCTTCAGACAAACAAGTGATCCATCTTGGGCCCTTCCAGACACTGTTTAATATCATATCACAAACCTTTGGTGCCCATCAAACTGGTCTATTAATTATTTCCCAAATAGTTATTTCCCCAGGATCCTGTGCCTTTGCTCACACCATTTCTCAGGATTTAGAAAACTTAACTTTCTAGTTAGCATTTCTCAGCCCCTCTTCTTTCAATGCCACTATGAAAGGCCAAACATTTGTCTCCGCCAATCATCCTCTTCTTAATAGTGCTTCCTTATCCAAACTCTGATATTATTATTTCTTGGTTCCAGATCCAGGGCCTTTGCATTTGCTTTAGATTCTATCTTCCTAGATTTTTCTTCTAATAACTCCTTCTGAAGTCCCACCCTGTCACTGGGGAGTGTCACTATTGCATCACTCTGTCTTATCCTCTCTCATTTGAAACATCTTGATTTTTTGTCTACTTTTGTGTTAACCTGCCTCGTCCTACTTACATGTAGATTCTACAGGATCTAGAACTTCCTCTGTCTTGCTCATGGTTATTCTCCCAGCACCTAGCACAATACAAACACGTAGGAGAGTCTCAGTCAACATTAGTGCAATGAATTAATGCAAGAATGCAATTTTTTGTAGCCAGTTTGTCAGATACACTTTCTTTTCTCCAGGCCATGGCATCTTGAGCTTGTGGTTCAGACCAGGTTCGGCCTCTGCTCACCATATGGCTAACATCTGTCCATAATCTCCTCAGGTAAGCCCCTCGTTTCACCAATTAGATGGGTAAGTGCTTTCAGAGACGGGCCTTAGACATCCAACTTCACTAGTGAACAGAAAGTGCTCACGTAATTAATGATACTGACATGGGACGCCTTCTTGGTCCAGGAGGCCAAGTTCTGTGGTGTAAGGGGTGAAAGACAACCCTCGTCTTTGCCCAGTGCAAGGATGGACTATTTTGGAAAAAAAAAAAAAAAGCTGTGACATTTACAATAACATTGAGCCATGAACTTTATACATTTATCTGCAAAATAAATCATAAGTGAGGGCAGGAGTCACGAAACTACAACCCTTAGGCCATATTCAGTCAGCCACCTTCCTTCTTATGCCTCAGGAGCTAAGAATGATTTTCATGTTTTAAAATGGTAATGTTTTAAATAGCTATTTAAGCACCTAGCTAATATTTTTAAATTTCCCCTCTGAACTTACAAGCCTAAAATATTTACTCTCAAGCTCTTTAATAAGTTTGCCATCCCTTGATTTATCTTCCCAAACCCTAATTACCTTCCCAAAATCTTACAAAACAACAAATAGGTGTTTTATACTGTTGTTCAGAAGGTCAAAAGTATACAGGATGTTATACACAAGTGAACACGTGTATAACAGACTTTTGTTAGGAGAGAGTATTGCCATCATAGGAACAAGTCTGGTCAAGGAAGAGACTGTCTACTGCATGACATGAATAAGCTGGTCAGGGTCAGAAAGTAAATTCACCAGTCGGAACAACCAGTTGGCACTGGGGCCTTATAAAGAATCTGCCACATAAAAATGTATTCAGTTCTGTGAACAGTGGCCGAAAATGTCAACTTAACCATGTTTCAGCCCATTTTCACCCATTAGCATAAACACTGACCCCTTGAGGTCTCGTTTGAATCACAGCACCTATTACAATCCTGCCCATCAGAGCATGATACTTGCTTCTTAGTGGTCACACAGACCTTCTCCAGACACAGGCTGAAGACTCAGCTTTTCCTTCATAGCCCAGCAGCATTGTGCAGAACGATATACCCATGCATGTCCACTTGGGGGCTCCACAGAACAATGTCTTGTGTTCCACTGTGCTTTAAAAAACAGCATCTCATTGCCAGGTCAGGCCAAATGTAACCCACGTCTGCATCATCTGCTCAAATTTGTAATTTTTTTGCAAATATGATAATAAAAATTATCTGAAAAGCCTGTTATTGAGATAACGGTGGTTTTAGGTGAGATTGTTCTAGCCAGAGAAGCCAATTCAGGAGTTAGACTTAACACTTTCCCCAGTCAGGTAAAGGGTCTCAGGGGACTGATGGGCTGCCTGACCTGGAGAATCAGCTGGAACACTTTCTCACAAGCATGATGCACCAGGCATTTCATACTAGACCAGGGCTGTCAAAAGTCCTGACCATTACTTGTTAACTTGCCATTTAACATTTGGTTCTGAGGATTTACATTACACTTAGACCTCATAACCTCAAAAGAAGAGTGGTGGGGGCCAGGACTTGCTGACTAGTTACCCATAAACTGTGCTTTCAGGAATAAACCATATGGATAGCTGGTCTAAAGGAAGAATACATTCCGACTGGCCCTAATTTCACTAGAAGTCACATGCAAATGTATCCTTTTGATAAGAAAACTATTCATGTCATCCAGACCTCTTTATGGCCTGGAAAGTATTTAGTAATGATTATGACCTTAAATTTTTACAGTTTTTTATCATCCTTATGGATTTTCATTTGCATATCTCATTTTATCCCCCAAAACATACATGGGCTAGTATTTAATTGAAATAAAATTAAATACTTTTATAATATCTGGCTCAATACTTACCGTTTTTTGACTATCTTTTAGAGAATTAGTTTACTTTAAACATCTGTATGCCCTCCTTTCAACAACACAGTCTTTCTGAAATACATGAAGCATAACCATGTGATGTAAACAGATACATCTGAGCTATTTTGAGCCATCAATCATTCAGTGCCTAAGTTTGTAAAACCTTTCCCTGATGCACCTGGTTCTGAGACGTTACCCAAGAGCTAAGGTGGGGCCCTCTCTTTAGGGTCCTTATGCATTTTTCTGAAATAAAAACAAATATCTCAAACTCCTTTTAAACTATATCCTGTTATTAAAAGTACATATGCTCTGTCATGGTCTTATATTTCTCCTCCCCAGTTTGAACAAATGTTACCAGTTTCAGGACTTGGGGAATTATTGCCAGATAATAATTTCACCAGCCCTCTGGGTTTAGAAAACAATACTTGAGGTAAGCCGTTTCTGATCTCCTGCTAATCCAAGATAATTGCTTTTGGGTTTCATGGGGAATCTGAAATTCTCAATGCCGGATTTACTGACTGAGTCTACTGGAAAGGGGCTTTGGGGAAGGCCTTTTTGCCCTTATTATCAAATCAGTTTTTAGCAGAGGTTCTATCACAAAAGCATCCTTTACTTTAGTGACTACCAACTACCAACTCCCTGTAAAACTCAGGCACTATTGAGGAACTCTAAGATATTCTTTCATAAATCCCACCTTCCTTTCTCCCTCCATACCCCCTTTCTGCCTGCCTGCTTCTCTCTCTCTTTCAATCTCTCCTACTTTCCTCCTCATTTTTTTTTCCTTTTTTCCCCCAATTCTTTAACAGACTTCTGGTAAAGCCCTGAAAGTTGCTGTCAAGGGTGTTTCTCTGCTGCTTGGAGGATTTAGAGTAGATTTGGGTGAAAGGCTATCTTTGAGCTTGACTTCTTAGTTCTAAGACAGACTGTCAGGATTCTGTTGACCCCACTGCTGAACCTCTATTAAAATCCCAAGAAACTCTGCCAGTTTGGTTTAATTCTCTAACTTGCCATTTAACAGTTGGTTCTGAGGATTTACATTACACTTAGACCTCATAACCTCAAAAGAAGAGTGCTGGGGGCCAGGACTTGCTGACTAGTTACCCGTAAACTGTGCTTTCAGGAATAAGAGGGGAGGGTACAGAACTCTAAATTACAAGGCTCATATGGAGAAGGCAGCATCTCCTAGGACCAAATGTTTTTTGTTTTTGCTTTTGTTTTTGTTTTAAAGAGCAAATCCAGTTGTTTTGTAGGGTGGGGCATAGATGTTTTCACACTCTGGAATGCCTTCTCGCACCTCCATTTTGCAGGAGAATTAAACACTATTGCCAAGAGCTCTGTTAACCGATTCATTTAAACTCACCCTATAGGCTTGATTTTCCTGGGGAAATTCAGATTTATAACTCACCCCTTTTCTTCTTTAGCCCTCATTTGAGTTTATTTGAGTTTATTCACATCTGCCTGCTCAGTCTCTGGGCAATGTAAAGGCTCAGGTGTCCACTGTCCCCAGGTTAGCTAAAAATTAACCTGGAATTAGATTTGGATCCTTGGAAGTCTCTTTGTAGCAAAACTTCAAGGACAACTAAGAAAGCCAAAGGTCACTGAAGTGGCTGTATTTCCATTGTAGCCCAGTAGGTTAGATACACTCCAATGCAGAAAATTAATTTTGAGGTATAACAATCATAACTGAGAGTAACTACGTGATTTTGCTCCTTTAATCCTCATAGGGAATATAGAAGGCAGAAACTATTATTGATCTCCACTTTACAGAGAAGGAACTAAACCTTTGAGAGGTTAGATAAATTTCTCAAGGTCGCAGATCTGACAAGTCACATAAGTATGGTCCACAAAAAGGTCTGTCTCGTGCTTTTTTATGTAAAAAACACCATTTTGCAAGAAAGGTCTAAGAAGCGGGGCAACCAGTGTTCACTAGAGCTTACTGCCTGTCAGGTATGCTCACTGTTGAGTGCCCAGAAACACTGCCAAAAAAAACCTGTCCACCCAGCAAAGTTGAGTTTATTACAAGTGCTGCATAAGGGAGGATGGCTCCCAACAGTTGGGTCTCAGGAGGAGCATGTCAGGAAAGGATATTTACTGGGTCAGGTCTTGGGGCCAGAGAGATTTTTAAGGAAGGTCTTATGAGGTGGGGAGCTGTTGGGACTGGGCAAAGTTGTTTTACCTTATCAGTTATGGATCGGTGGACTCGGCAAGATGAGGGGCATGTAATTAACCTTGATGAGCTAGTGTCAGTTTTGTTAATTAAGCTATTTAGTTGGTTCAGAGACTTTCCAGGAGCAGAAATTTTCTTGAGTATGCAGGTGAGATATTTTTGCTTGTTCTCAGTATTGTCTAAGAGGGCAAGTTGGTTTCAGTTCTCAAGCACTAAAGACAGAGGAGTGACTACAAACAGGTAAAACCCCTGCTCTTAAGGGGCTGTGGCCTCTCTGAGGCAGCCACTATCCATACTGAACAGCTGAGAAAGCAAAGACAGTAGGAATAGGATAAAATTTCAATTCACACATAGGTTTGAATCGGGACTTGCATTTTGATTCTCTGAGCTCCAGCCTCTGAACATTAGTGCTCACTGGGAGCATTTCTCCACTTCAAGCCACTGATATACACAGAGCAGGGTCAGCAGAGAGAGAAGAAAATGCCCTTTGAAGGATTTACTCAAAGATAATTACGAAAAAAAATACTATATCATAGAATAACCTGAGTATATTAGTCACCTGGCTTATCTCTCAAGTTCTTTTAAAAAGTAGGAATTTTCATGGACTTTATTAACCCATAGATCACTAATTTTATTTTTTTTAATTCCCTATAAAATATCCTGGGGGTAATAAGTGGGGCCTAGTGGATCATTTGTTTTATATCAAACTATAGGTCATTAATCATCCATTGTTTTACCTTTAATACTGAGCTGAGAATCTTTAACGGTCTTCCTTCTGATTCATCTCAACAACTGAAACTGTGTTATATAGTAGCAGAATATTACAAAACAGCCTGGAAGTTAGGTGTTAATGAAAACAACCAGAAATATGTGAAAAAATTTAAGTAATAAAGTGACAGAATTTGTGGTGTGTTTTTATTTAACAGACTTATCCAATACCTGGAAGACAGTGAATGATTTTGGCCACCAGGGAGCGTATTAGACCAGCAAATTGATACAATATCCGCAGTCGGTTGAATACTCAATTGAACACTTCAAGTCAGTAAAGAATAGGAGCTGCCTTTTTAGATGGATTAAGGATTAAATAAAGATGGGGTGAGTTTCATTAGATGTAACTGTAGGGTTATAAAGACAAGAGAGGATCATTTTAAAAGGGAACTCTGAGGTCCTTTCTGTTCAATTCCACCCCAGCCAGGTTGTGGCTTCCTTTCCTCTTTCCTTTACCAAACATTATTTACAGAAGAATTTTGTATCAGAGGCAGAGGAGTGGGCATTCTCCTGAAACTTTAGAAGGGAGCTCTGATTCTCCCTCCTCCTCCACAACAAAAGTAGGGCAATGACTTAAAAGGAAAAATGACATGGAGCTATGGTTTGTGCTGAGCTGCTCGAGGCTTACAGCTGACCACTACTTCTAGGAATCCAGCTTTCTCAAGGCTCAGCCTCTCCAGAGTGGGGGGACAAAGTAGAAATGTCCTCACTTTTGTTGTTTGTTTTCTGAGTCCAGCAGGGGGGCGATCTTAGATCAGAGAAGCGACTGCCCCATAGAAAAACCAGTGTCCAGAGACAGGGAGCTGGGTCTAGAGCTGTTGCCTTCAGCATGGTCATGTACCTATTGTAACATTGGGACTTGTCACAACAGGGCTTGGGTAGGTTCCTTTTACTAATACCCTGCTTTGAGATGCTGTGTTAGGACCCTACAAACCACTATGGGCTTGGCCAGCTGTTCTCTACTGGGATCTGTCAAGAGGGGACACCGGAAAAGGACTTTCTCTTGCTGCCAGCATCTCTCCAGCAGTGGCAGTCCCTTCCTACAGCAGCAGATGAATCTCACTGGCTGTCTTCCAACACTTCCCAAAACAGCTCCATTGTATTCCCTCAGAGCCTCTAGCACAAGCTACTGCCCCTCCTCTCGGGTGTAGTCCCAGGCCTGGGGAGCTCTTTCTCTGAATCCCCAGAGTTGCTCCTCGCAGCCCAAGGAGGGACAGCATCTGCTGTCTCTGCCTTTGTGACATCTTAAGGTCCTCCTTTGCCTTTTCAGTTTTTCACTAATGTAACAATTCTTTATATTAACCTCTCTGTGTTTACAATAACTGCAGTGCTTTCTCTCTCTTACTAATACATGTTGTACCCACAGCCTGACAAATATCTGTATTGCAGATCATTTCGGCTTCAGGTGAGAATTGGAAGAGGTGTCAAAAAAGGCAAGGCCAGGATTGAAAATGGAGCGGCAGGATTCTGTTAAGTTAGGACTCATTTCAGAGTAAAAAAGAAGGGCAAACAACTTGAGGACCAAAGGTCACTTTTGGCAGCTCAGGCCTGGCCCACCTAGAACACCATTGCCTCCTTCCGCAGGCCAGGCAGAGGATGCTGATTATCACAGCCACAGCCTTACCTTCCTGGCCTTTTTCTTCCTCAACATTAACCTGTACTCTTCCCCCAGCAGAGCTTCCTTGGAAAAAGATCTATGAGTCACCTTCACACAAAATATACATGGCTAATAAAACTTAAATATATCTTAGGGAAATTTGCATTTTAAAAATTATCTTCACAGCTGAAATTCCAAGCTCTGACAGCATCAAATACCGCTGAGGAAGTGGAGCAACAGGAATTCTCATTCATTGCTTATGAAAATGTGAAATAATACAGATGCCTGGAAGGGAGTTTGGCAGTTTCTTATAAAACTAAACATACCCTTACCACAAGGCCCAGCAATTGTGCTCCTTGGCATTTACACAAATGAGTTAAAAGCATGTCCAAACAAAAACTCACACATAAATGTTTATAGTAGCTTTATTCATAAGTGCTAAAATTTTGAAGCAACCACTATGTCCTTCAAACAGTAAACAAATAAACAAACTGTAGTACCCATATGACAGGATATTATTCACTGATAAAAATAAATGAGCTGTCAAGCCACAGAAAGACATGGAAAAACCTTAAATGCACATTACTAAGTAGAAGAAGCCAGTCTGAAAAGACTAAATACTGGATAAGTCCAACTATATGACATTCTGAAAAAGGCAAACTATGGAGACAGTAAAAAGTTCAGTGGTTGCCAAGAGTGAAGAAAGAGGAAGGAATAAATAGAAGGAACACAGAGGATTCTTAGGTCAGTGAAAGGATTCTGCATGATACTATAATGGTAAATACATGTCATTATACATTTGTCCAAATCTAGAGAATGTACAACATCAAGGGTAAGCTTCGGTATAAACTATGGATTTTAGTTAATAACAGTACATTAAAATCAGTTCATCAATTGTAACAAGTATACCATGCTAATGCAAGATGTTAATAACAGGAGAAATTACGGGGTGATGGTGGAAAGGGGGCATATGGGAACTCTTTGGACTATTTGCTCAATTTTCTTTAACTTAAAAGTGCTCTAAAAATTAAAGTTTATGATTTAAAAAAAACTCAAAAGACAACAAAAAGCCTTGGCAGTGCATTTAACTCCATCACATGCCACCTAGTAGTTGGTCCTGGACAGCAATGCTCTATCTAGTTTAATTCTCAGCATCTTAGTGTGTTTACTACATGAGATTGATGTCAACTGTACGGGTCACTCTCTTGAGTTTCTCCTTCTCCACCATCTTCAGTACCTTTCAGGTCCCCAGAGCTCCTCATTTTGGTCTTCTGATGACAAAACTAGTTACTCTGCTCTAATGTGCACTTCTGTACCTACTACTGCACACAGGACCAAGTGAAAGAAGGAACTAAGATAAAAAATGATGATAAGTTCACCTCCAGTTCAGTGGTACTTTGCCTTCTGGTCTTCTACAATTTATTCTCAGAGTCCTCAGATAGTGACCCTGTGCATCTGTCAAGGTTTTATAAACATGGAGTGGAGAAGGCTTACTCCATCTTACCTGGGACTAGAACCATTCATTATTTATTGAGATACTCAAATGATCAAAGCCAGTGGATAAATATTCTATTAAAAAAATGGCCTGTACTCTTAAAAAATGCCCAGGTCAAGTCCATGAAAAAGATGGAGGAGGAGCTGTCCAAAATTTTAAAAAGACTAAAGAGATAGAGCACAGTTATACAGGACATTATGGGGGAACCGACAGGATTCAAAACTGGTCTGTGGATTGAATAGTACTATAACGATGTTAAATTTGCTGGTTTGGATAACTGTGTTATGGTTATGTAAAGGAATATCTTTTTCTAAGGAAATATAAACCAACAAATTTAGTGTGCAAAAAGAGCATGCTACCTCCAACTTTTCAAATGGTTCAAATATGCACATAAGCATACATACTACCGTTCACACATTTTCACACATATTCTCACACACACACTCACATACACACATTCTAATATACTCATACACATTTTCTCCCACACATACTTCTGCACACACACCTGCTCACACATACAGGCTGACGGCTATAGAGGAAAGAGCACTAACAAGAAGATAGTCCCAGTTCCTCTGTTAACCTTCACCATGGTCAGTCATTTGACCGTGTGTGCTTTGTTTTCTTCTTGCTAAAATGAGGGAGTGAAGCAGTGACTTCGAAGATCACCTCTGCCTCAAATACACTAAATAGCATCTATGGAAATGCCATGCTATTTATGGTGCTCACATAAGTACTGAGGCCTGTGACGGTAAAATAACGTTTTATTTTGGGAAGAGCCCAGTGCTTCCCTGTGAGCACAGAGAGTGCAGAAAAGGCAGAGGTGACTGACCACCACACAATGGCCTTTTGCTTTGGTTTCTCCATCTCTTCCTCCAACAGCCTATGGGGAAGGTTAGGGATAGTTTGAATAGTTGGGTTGTTTTGTTTTTGTTTCAATGTTAAAGGCAGAAGTAAAGCTAAGCCACCTGGAATTCCAAAACCTAAGGTTTAAAGAAATTATATATCTTTTAAAATTCATTCATAGTCTTTAATAGTAAAGTATAAGAAATGGAAATTTGACAATATTATAGAAATATACATATTATGGGAAGTCTCTTTTGACCTTATTATAATAGTATATGAGCCATATTTCTCAGTAAGAGTTATAAATCCAGGACTATAATAGATAGCCTACATGGACTCATTTTCTTGTTCCTCAGAGTTGTAATTATTATTAGCCCTTTTACAAGATGAGACAACTTAAAGTTAGAAAAGCTAACAACTTTCTAGAACACACAGAGCTAGGATTTGAGCCCAACTCATTCTTATCCAAAATCTCTGGTCTTAAGGCCAAGAGTGAAAATGAAATAAAAGATGGACATCTAGATCTAGAACCAAAATGTCAAATGCCTTTGAGCAGAGTCACTTGATTCATCTCCCTCCTCCAATGGGAGAAATGGGGAAAGGAAGAATTTGTGTTTGACAAACTTGCATTCAAATTATGGCTATGAGTCTTGGGCAAGTCATTTAACTGCTCTGACCCTCAGTTTCCCTTTCTGTAGAATGGGATAATAATTATATTGAAGAGTTGATTGCTGAGAGGATACAATGTTCTATTCAATTGAACATAAAATAACTGGCACAAAGCCTGGATATTTTAATCAAGATTCTCCAAACAACAGAACCAAAAGGATAGATATAGATAGATGATGATAGATTAGATAGATAGATAGATAGATAGATAGATAGATAGATAGATAGATGATAGATATAGATAGATGATAGAGATAGATAGATGATAGATAATATAGATAAATAGATATAGAGAATATATAGATAATACTATAAAGACAAATAAGAAGAGATTTATCATAAGAATTGGCTCACATGGTTATAAAGGCTGAGAAGTCTCACTATCTTCAGTCTGTGAGTGGGAGACTCAGGAAAGCCAGTGGGGTATAATTCAGACCAAGTCCAAAGACCTGAGAGCCAGGGGACTGCTGGTGTAAGTCCTGGAGTCTGAAGGTCTGAGGACCAGGAGCTCTAATGTCCAAGGGAAGAAGAAGATGAACCTCCCAGCTCAAAAAGAGAGAGATTTTGTTTTTTCTTCATCTTTTTGTTCCATTTGAGGCCTCAAAAGATTGGATGATGCCTCCCACATTGGTGAGAGCAAATAACCGTATTCAATCCACTGAATCTAGTCCTAATCGCTTCCAGAATCCCCCTTTATAGATACAGCCAGAAATAATGTTCTACCAGCTCTCTGGGCATTCCTTAGCTCAGTCAAGTTGACACATAAAATTAGCCCTCACGTCAGCCCTTTATAAATACTTAATCTAGGGTAATGACCTTGAGAACATGAATGTCGCACTTTACAGCAGATGCTTGGATTTAACACTGCACAAGTACTCATCTAACACAAACAACAAGCAAACAAACACAGTCCACCAAGTAAACTTGCTGATTCAATTTAGAGCAAAATTGTAACTAAAGATGCTCTGTGGTGGGGGACAAGGCCACTCCTTAAGTTCTACTAGGGCACGTAACAGGGCAGCTTCGTGCAAGTCCTATAACAGCACCGTTCCACAGAAATATGATACAAGCCACAAAGGCAATGTTAAATTTTCCAGTTGCCACATTAAAAAAAGAGAGAGAGAGAAAAGGATGAAATTAATTTATAATATGTTATATGTAACCCAATATACCCAAAATATCATTTCAACATGTAATCAACCCCTAAATTATTGATATTCTATGTTATTGTTTTCATACTAATTCTCAAAAATCTAATAAGTTTCTTACAAGTTCCAGTACATCTCAGCATGATAAAGTTACACCAGAAACACTTGATCTGTATTGGGATTTCATAAAATGTACAGCTGAAAATGTGGATTCACATACTCAAGTTGTTTTAAATGTACTCAAAAGTTTTTCAATAACTGAACTTAATACCCATTTTTAAATTTAAATTTAAAAATAATTAAAATTAAACAAATTTAGTTCTTTAGTCATATCAACCACATTTCACTGTGGCTAGTGGCTGGTATATTAGGTCTTGGCATGAAGTCTTTAAGGGACTTCAAAACCTTCCATACAGTTCCATTGACCCCCGCTCTGAAGTCATCTTTAAGGGTCCATGTATGATCAACAGAAATATCTTTTTCATATCTAAATGATGAGAAAAGACCCATACTAGAAATGAATCTAACTTAAGATAAAATCAACAAACATTTGTTTATCTAATCTATCAATTATTAACTGATTTATTACACATTAATGTGATCTTTATTGAGGGTCATTTTATCCCCAACATTGCACTTTAGAGGGGACACCTGAGGTGTGTCTTTCAAAATGAGCTGTAGTGCATTATCCCAACAATGAGAGAGGAGTAGAGATTGAAATAATGCATCCTGCAGGTTGTCTGTGATGAATTTCTAGGTCACCAATTTGGGGTGTCATCATTTCTTAATGTCACCCCCACACAGGAACATCTAGGAGGAAAACCTCCATCCTAAAGGTACTGTCATTTCTCATCCTGATGTTCGCACTCCAGTGGTTCCAATAACTCAAGTTATGTGCAGAAGACTGACACAGCCAGACTAAAGGGAAGTCATCTATTCGACCAATTTCCTCAGGGAAAATTAGGGCAGATTCACAAGCCTGGTCCATGCACCCCATGTGTAGATGAGGACGTACACATGCACACATACACACTTACATGTACACTTACACACACACACACACTCCCCACTCAGTGAGTCATTATGAGGGAACAGGAATTCTTTGAAATCTGTAAAACAGGGCAGAGAATAATATAAACTTTTGGTAGTGGACTCAACATCATTGTGGCTGGAGTCATGTGGCATTCATTCATTCATTCATTCATTCATTTGACAAATGTTTAGTAAGCCAGCAATTGTAAGAAAGTGCTAGCAATATTATTGTGAAAAAGACTCAGTTCTGCCCTCCTGAAACTCACAATCTCTGGGGTAGGATAATTAGCAAGGCACATTAGATACTACTTGGAACTCAGGTAGAAATAGAGAAAAGTTTGCAGAGGGCTGGAAAGTGTTGCACAGAGGAGGGAGCCAGAGAGATTTTGTTGAGTAATGTCAGACTACCAGAGGCTCGTCCCTAAGATGAAGTGGTTTGGGGATGACACAAGCTGCCCTGAGCAGGAGTCAGAAATTCAGTGCAGCTAAGAATCAAGGAGTCCAAGAGGGAGTAGCACAGAGGGGCTATCAAGTCTTGAAAGATTCCGTACACCTGCCAAGGAGTTTGAGATTTTAATTAGGAGACTCAATGTGTTTTAGAAAATAGAGTGGTGATTTCAACTCTGGCTACACAATAGAATTGGAGAAATGGAGTAGGTGAGAACTCTGTACTTTCTATTTAAATTTTCTGTGAACCTAAAGTCAATCTAATAAGTACTTTGTTAATTATAGGAAAATCACCCTACATCAGTCCAGAAACTTCTGGGATCCTAAGTATTCTTTCAGGAGATCCATGAAGTCAAAACTATTTTCATGATCTTATGCTCCTAAGACACTATTTGCTTTCTTCACTATTATTCTTCTCTCACAAGTGTACAGTAGAATTTTCCAGAAGTTTTGTGACATGTGCTGTCACAACAGATAAAATGCAAAAGCAGACATAAGAATCCAGCCTTTAAAGAGAAGGCAATGATGTAAAACAGTGTCACTCTTTCACCAACTTTTTGTTTTGAAAAACATAATATGGTTCATAAAAATATTCTGTTAATTAATGTTATCTCAAATGAACTAATAAATGTTTACTTTTAATTTTTCAATTATAGTTTACATTCAGTATTATTTAATATTAGTTTCAGATGTACAACATAGTGGTTAGACATTTATATAACTTAGGAAGTAATCCTCTCAATAAGTCTAGTAACCCTCTGACACTATAGAAAGCTATTACAATATTATTGACTGTACTTTACATCCCCATGACTATTTTGTAACTACTAATTTGTACTTCTTGATTCCTTCCCCTTTTTCACCCCAACTCCTCTCCCATGTAGCAACCATCAGTTTGTTTTCTGTATCTATGAAACTGTTTTTATTTTGTTTGTTCATTTATTTTGTTCTTTAGATTCCACACATAAATGAAATCAAATAGTTTTTCTTTCTATGTCTGACTTATTTTACTTAACCTAATACCCTCTAGGCCCATCCATGTTGTTGCAAATAGTAGCATTTTATCCTTTTTTATGGCTGAGTAATATTCCATTGTATATATGTACCACTTCCTCTTTATCAAATTGTCTATTGATGAGCACTTAGGTTGCTTCTATAGCTTGGCTATTGTAAATAATGCTGCGATGAATAAATTTTTTTAAATGTCTCTGTTTTAATTTCTAGTGCATTAAATATGGATAGACGGTGGGTAGTGAAGTCAACATCATTGTGGCTGTAGTCATGTGACTTTCATTCATTCATTCACTCATTCAGTTTTCATTTGTTCATTCAGTAACCCACATAAATGAAAGCTCTTGAAGTCTTCGATGCATTTGAGAAATGTATAGGGATCCTGAAACTACAGCATTTGAGAACTTTTGGTCTAGGCTCTAATAGTAAAAGATAAAGAGTAGGTTTAGAAGTTAGCCAACAATGAGACTGATAGGAGGATTTTAAAAAGAAAATTCATTTATAGAAGGTGGAGCCCGAATGGAAATTTGACATCCTAGTGGACCAGGTCTGCCCAGTACTCCCTTCTCCTTCCTCATCAGTTCTCATCGCCAAAAGCTTGAATTTGGCATCAAATACTGAACCCCTAATTCCAAGTCTCACTCTACACACCTTGTCCTTTGTGCAAGCTGAATTCGTGATAAATAAAGAACAAGGAGGGTTTCTTTGAAAGTGAGAGATCATTCAGATCTGCTTTGGAAAGCTGATGACTCTCCTTTCTTATTATTTAGATTAATTTTCCTAAGACATTTGCTAATCCATTTCTCTCTTTTTTGCAGTTTAATAAGAGATCAGGTTGAGCCATATAAAATTATCATTTTTGTAGGCTGAAAAGCATAATCGATTATTGGCAATTTTTTATTAGGTAAACTAATAAAATAAGTTCTTATAATCCAAGGAATGAATGCATTTCGCACCCTTGAGTATATACAGAAGAGCTGCCCAAAAGTATTATCTTGATAGGGACAAAATTACTTTCAGTTGATGGTAGTCCTTGATTTTTGGCCTTATTTCAAGGACCCACCTATACAGTGTGAAAGCCAGGCCTACTGATTCCCATGTCTGCACTCTTAGACCATGGTGGCCGCACACTGGATTAATCATCAGTCTCCATTACCTGGCACATCTCCATACTTTAGTGTAATGTTACTCCCTGTTTCTAATGATCCTTGGAGCACTTTCTGAATCATTTAGGAAAATTTAAGTTGCATCCCTTATGACTCCTGAAATCAATGCATTATGTTGCAAATTGATAATCTGTATTATCTAACTCAAATATTGAATTAAAAAGACCACCCCATTCTCTATCAGATTGATGGATTTCTGCACCCTCACCTTCTTTACTACAGTTTTTACCATTAGAAAAAGTGCAGAGAATGGTATTATCTACTTTGAATGTGTGCCAATTAAGTGCAATCATTTAATAGAAGTTTTGGCTCAATGCTAGGCACATGGTACGGCCTCAATCAATCTTTTTTTCCTGTTTATTACATCAAAACATACAATCATGCATGTGCACAAACTCATGTAATCACATATATTTACATGCAAAAATACCCTTGTACATGCACATGCACCCATATGCACACTCTCACACACTCATTGTGCTCACATGCACAACTATTTGTATATGCTGAGGTGAAGAAAAAATGAGAGCAGTGGCCTTGTATATTACTGTGAGTACATGAATACTTTAGACAGCGCTGTGGAATAGAGGAATTCGAATCCAGAAATCAAAAACCTGGTTCTTCTTCCACTGTGTTGCTCTTTGGTGTATTAAGTTGCAAAATTCTTAATCTTCTGGGCCAGGTGTGGAAGATGGCTTCAGCCTCCTGGGACTGGAAAACCTTTTTTGACAAACATGAGCAATAGTTTCAGAGTCTGGAAGGCACAAGTTCAAACCCCAACTTCATCTGGTGTAGTGCATTCATTTGGAAGCCTTGCTTTCTACTCAGTTACGGTGGAGAGTACTGCCAACTCAGTGGGTCTTTGTGAGGATTTAACAAAATACAGAACCCACCTAATCACTCTGTTAGGGTCCAAGAGAAGGATGAGTGGCACCCACCAGGTTACAAGGCCCTGTCTCTCTCTCTCACTTCTCATGCAGAGGTCCCACTCCCTTCCCTGGAAGTGAAGCAGAAAATCTTCCTGCCTCTTCTAAATGAACTTAACACTATGCTCAAACATGGTATAAGTAAAAAAGAAGAAGGAGGAGGAGGAGGAAAGAGGAGGAGGAGGAGGAGGAAACCCCTCATATACACTCTGGTACACCTTGGTGTTTGCCATTATTAGAACAGCAAACTGAATACTATTGATTCAGAGAGTTTGTGGTTTACCAACCTGGTGCAGTTAAGTTCCTCTTCCTCTCCCTGTGAATCATGAATACACATCAATCCTAAATAGTTTATTTATGATTTGAATACTTTTTTGCTTCTTCTCCCATTGAACAGATAACCCAGGATGGTTCCTTTATCCACAAAAGCAAATGGAAAACAAAAAAAATATATCATTTTAGGAATAAAGGAAGATGTCAAACCTTGCTACTTGAGGTGTACTTCTGGACCAGCAGCACCAGGTCACCTGGGAGTTTGTCACAAAAACAGAATCTCAAACCCCACCCCAAACATACTGAAATAAAATCTTAACTTTAACAGGCCCCAAGATTATCCCTGGAATCACTCCCAGTGGGAGAGCAATGCCTTAGAAAACCTTGCCAGGAGTCCTGTGCATCATAAACTTCAAGACTCCACCAGTAGTTCATTGGAAGTTACAGGGTAACTTTTTCAAAGTATTAGGATTAGGATTTCGGAGTTGAAAAACCTTCACTCAGCTGTGGTTAATTAGTGAATTACCTCTGAGTGGCCCCATCTGGAGGGCTCCATTGTGTGGTGGGGAGCACTATCCCCTGGAAAGATCTTTTCAAAGTGTTTCCTTGGGCATTTTGGAACTCGCTTCCCTAAAACTGCCACTTAGGCCTGTTGTTTACATCACTCAGCACTCAGGGAAAAGATACATCCCTTCCCAGGTGGAGAACTTTCACAACACTGGGACAGCTCATTTAATCACATTTGATCCATATCCACTTCCTTTCTGAAGAACTCTGCTAGGTTCAGAATCCCTCCCTAAAGGAACAGTATCTCTCAGTGCCCTGGACCCATTCCTGTGGTGGCGAGGCCACATGAAGCCATGTTAGTAGGATGAAATGTGCACACATTCACATTTTAATGATGCACTAGCACATTATTAAATTATGGTTGTTTCCTAGGCAATCCAGTGGACAGCTGTGACCAGCTGGACCCTGTGGTTATCTCTACCTGTTAGCAGCACCTTAAAGACTGGCGTTGATGTCACAGGCAGAGCTAAAGACAAGGATTTGAGTCTCAATCAGTAGCAACAATAAATTTTAATGAGACAATACATGTTACTAGGGATACCAACTACAGCAGAAAATGCATAGACCATGGGCACTGATCTCCTATAAGACACAGTCTACCCTATAAGTATGTAAATGTCAGTTTATCACTTAAATTTATTTAGTATTCTTGGCAATACTTTTAAGAACTGAAAAGTAAAGTCATGTGCCACATAAAGGTGTTTTGATCAACGACGGACAGCATATACCATGGCAGTCCCATACAATGGAGTTCAAAAATTCCTATCACCTAGTGATATTGTAGCTGTTGTAACACTGTAGCACAATGCATTTACTCAAATGTCTGTGGTCATGCTGATATAAACAAACCTACTGCACTGCCAGTCACATAAAAATGTAGAACATACAATTATGTGCAGTACATAATACTCAATAATAATATAATAAATTACTATGTTATTGGTTTATATATTTACTATAATATACTTTTAATTGTTATTTTAGAGTGTACTCTTTCTACTTATATATTTATATGAAAAGTATGCTGTAAAATGGTATGTTGTATTACTCCGGCAGCAGTCACATGTTCACTGCATCTCTTGATTGCGTTATATTCTCTGTATGTGATTTAATCTTGTGCTGTCTTATGAATTTAGCCTAAATGTATGGCGTTTATAAAGTATATGGTAATATTCTAGGCTTTCACATTCTCAGGCCACTCACTCAGTTACTCATCCAGAGCAACTTCCGGTTCTGCAAGCTCCATTCATGGTAAGTGCCCTATACAGATGTATTGTTTTTTATCTTTTATAATGTATTTTTAATGTACCTTTTCTATATTTAAATATATTTCGATATCCATATACTTTTGTTATTACAATTACCTACAGCACAGTAGGTAATTCAGCACAGTAACATATTATACAGGCTTGTAGCCTAGGATCAATAGGCTATACCGTATAGCCTAGGTACAGTAGCTATCCCATTTGGTTTGTGTAAGTGAACTCTATGATCACACAACAATGAAATCATTTAATGATGCATTTCTCAGAATACATCTCAGTAGTTAAGCAGCCCATGACTTTAAGTCTAAATGATCTCCAGGCAGCCAACTTAAAGAGTTTCCTCAATAATCTAATAATAACTACCACCTAGAGGATGCTTCCTATGTGCCTAATTTATTCCATAGATCACAAGTGGCAGAATCTGCCTAGAACTCTAGAGCTATCTGCCTCCCAAGTCTGTCTTCTTAACTAGAAGAGATACTGTACTAGACAGCTCAGTTTTACCTTACTCACAAAGCTGTCCATCTATGTGGAGGGATGGGGGTGACGAATAGAATAGTAGCAAAAAATATGTGACTAATTCCTTTTTACCCCATTAGAGTAGGGTGGACCTAGGATTTCCAACACAGCTAGTAACAATTTATTGTCATATTATAGATTTAAATTCTACACAACCATAAAAGTTATCGTCGTGGAGAGGTTTGATATAATCATACGAGATGGCAGAGAAATGTGTAAAACGTTTTAAAAATATTACCATTAAAATGGTTAAAATAAGTTTTCCTTTATTATTCCACAGTGATGTACTGTGTATGAAGTCTTTTTGTAGGCAATTGAGCATGAGGCCAACCTGGCTTTAAATTCTGGCTCTACCACTTAATCAGCTTTTTAAACTTGAGCAAATAACCTAACTCTCTGAACCTCAGTCTGTTGTCTACAGAGTGGATTTGATAATGACAATGTCACAGTGCTGTTGAAGGTATTGAATGGTAAACTATGTTTAGAGCATAAAGCACCCAGCAGTGCAACTAGAGCATAACAGAAAATAAATTAAATTTATGAGATAAAAATTAAAGAATGTATCAATCTGGAAAAGATATTCCAAGACATGGATATGCACAAAAATATATTTTTACACCCTTTGGGCAAGAGAATATGGCAAGTGTTGGAACTGCAAGTGACTCATATTATTTCCTTCACTACAGACTCATCAGGAAGCTGAATTTAAAGTCTGGGCAGAATGTCAACAATTATTTGGAAGAAGCAGGTGCTTTGTGTTTAGAATATCATTGGCCAAAGCTCAAGGATGAATAAGAGAGGAGAGCTGGAAAGAACAGTAAACATGTGGGTTGTAGTTAGAGTGAGAATGATAGCAGAGCATTGATAGGTAATGGGAAGTTGGCTTTTATGATATACAATAGGGGTCAGTAAACATTTTCTGTAAGGTCCAGATAGTAAGTACATTAGGTTTATGGGCCATTCAGTCTGCCTCGACTGCTCAATTTTGCTGTTGTAGCAAGAAAACATCCATTGACAATCTGTAATTGAATGGGAATGTCTGTTTTCAATAAAACTTTATTTATAAAAGCAAAGTAGTAGGCAGGATTTGGCCCAGAGGCCATAGTTTTCCAACTCCAGCCATACCTAATAAATTTTAAAAAATAATTTGGAATCTCATCATCAAGAAACTTCCTAAATACAAGGAATCCAAAGAAAGCTTTTAAAATCCTGTAATCCCATCCAAGAAAAATCATGAGAAGAGATGACTTCTGCCATGAAAAATAAATTCTCTTTCTATCTTAGAAATGACTCCCAGGAAAATATCTGGGAGGGGAGAGGAAGGTATGTTTCTTTACTCTGTATCTAAAAAAAAAACCTCAAACAGAACATTCAAATGTATTAAGATGCCATTTCATCCACACAGAGAGGGCAGTTTGGAGAAATAAAAAGACTCAGGAGCCAAAGCTGCTGCTGAACAGAGAGGTGTATGTTCGAGGGTGTGGAAGTCATGCCATGCCTGTGTGTAGGCTTGGGCTGGCAATGAATTGCCCAATTTCTAGGAGCTCAGTTTCCTAAAGCAGGACAAACACAAGGAGACCTTCTTTCTTTCTGTGAAGGAGGAAGCTGGATGCCTGAGCCATTTCATGATTCCATGACTGGCTTATTGAAAATTAACTGGACAAGTTGTACACAAAGAGATTCTCTTAAGGAATTCTAAGAGATTTGCTGGCAGGAGCTTCTACCTAAAGGTCAAAAGAAGAAAATGGCTTAGTTTCGAGAAGAGCCCATGGTTGCTATTAGCAAACCAAAGAATGAGCTGGAAAATCAGTTTTTTTCTATAAGCTTCATAAGGGGAGGGTCAAGGACTACCTTGGCATTTCTATCATAGGCTTAAGGACATAAACAACAGACACTCACTTAATATTATTTGCTGCATGTGGGATAGTTGTTCACCAACCAGCAATATTTCTGGCTCTATGAACAGCCAGCAAAATGGCTGAGCTGTTGACTGAAAAGGTGGATGAGCATCACAAATTCTATCATTTCTGCTCCCTGACACCTCCGAGATGTGCTGTCCTATGACAGACGTGAAGTCTTAGTGTCCTATGTTCTCTAAACTGAGGGAAGAGGAGCAAGATGCTCAGTTTGCCCCCCAGCATTTGGAACCCTCTTACAGTTTGAAAACTTCCAACAAGGTCCTGCTTCTTCGAAAAAGTGTACATAGTCTTGAATCTGCTCAGAAATCTCAGAAGTTTCAGAAATAAAATCTGTAGGCACTGGTTGACCCCACACATTGTCCTACACACTCAAAGATAAATAGAAGTTCCTGTGTTCAAGTTGGAATAAAATAATAAGCTCAGTTTCCAAAGTTGAGAGCTAGTTCTTATTTTCACTATATCGCTTTTTACCTTTCAAAATAGTTTATTCATTTTTTTTTAAACTGGAGTTTAGATATGCTTTAGGAGTTAGGAATTGGATGATATCTAAACTTTGGGCTTTTGATCTTCATTTAAATGCTTGCTTCTCACAAACGTATGATGGAATGGTTATGAGATAGACTCAAGGCATTTCTTAGTTCTACTGTAAAACATAATGCATTTGTAGTTCTTCACCAAATCATCTCATATGTTTCACTAGACATGTGTTCTATGAGGGAAACATTTATAAAGGCTAAATATTCACTATTTTTATAGTACATGTTCTATATTATTTAACTTTTGTACTTTTTATTTGAAGGAAATATAAGATATTTTATTCTATATCCATAATTATATTTTCAAACAGCATTGTAGGATTTAAAAAACTGCTACTGAACCTGACTTGCACCTGTATAATGTATTTTCTGTATATTTTGACTATGAGTAAATTTGAAAGCAACAGTTTAAAACTTACTTGAATGCTTCGTTTAGCCTAAACAACAATTACAACATAAGAACAAGTCTACAATCAAATTAGCAGTCAAATGACCAACGGCAAGTAGAAAAATAGTCAATGTATTACTTCTTCTATAACCTAATTCAAAATGTGACATTTAAAAATGTAAATCTCTCTTTTCAAGGTTAGAGAACCATCAATGAATATTTCTATGAGTAGGAAAATATTTATTAAAATAGTGGCCACTTATTGAGATTGACCTCATTGTTTTAACCGTTGACTCTTAGAAGAGACATCTGGGCCAGATGGAACCCAAGGGCAATGGAAAATAGAACGCAAAATACCATCCACCTGTGATGGCCCACACAAAGTGGGAAAACCACGGTTCCAATGCCTTCCACTTACAAACCTAGAGAATAAAGTAATAAATCAATATTTCATTGGAGAGAAATTGTCCCCAATACATTGAATGAAGAGTAGCTTCTTTGAAAATGGCAGTTGGTCTTCTTCTTTTTCTTTTTTTAATGGAGTTGATCTTATAACGTTCTGCACACACACACACTCTACCTTAAAATAAGAAATGGGTGAAAGGTAAAATAGCCTGTCTTTCTAGCTCTTCCCTTTTTTTCCTGCTATTTACATTCATCCTCAGAATTTAGTCCACTCTTAACTGTTCACTTTGTGCCTCTTTGTCAAGGCGATATCAAATTTACAATGAATTAATAACTCTATAAAGTTTTATGAAGCCTTGCAAAACAGAGCAAGTCAAATGGTGATAATCCAGAACTTTTCTATAATGCTTTGCTTGGGCTCATGGCCAGGAATCTATGAGCTCATAATGTGACAATTTTAGAACCTAATAAACCAAACTCCCAAGAACAAGTTCCAATTATGTCAGTAGAAAATCATTATATTGGGAGTCAGAAATCTAATCTTCTGATCCCACATCTGTCACACAAACTTTGTTAACCTGGACAAGCTCCTTGAAGCACAGATTACTGTCCTGTCACGTGAGCATGTAACTAACCTTTCTTAAGTCATTTTTAGCCTCCAAATCTATAATTCTAAACCTCATTCCTAATTGAGATCTAGATAAAAGATATCTTATTGGAGTTCTACCAAATTCAACAGATTAAGTGAATTTCTTTGTGAGGTGGTAGAGTCTGCCTTATGCTATGACTCTTATGCATTTCCTCTACCACCTACTTTGATAGCTAATTTGAGAAGGCTTTTCTCACCAAAGGTTTTTTTTTCCCACCTTAGCAGATTGAAGATAAAATGTATGCTCTATAACATGAGAGGAATTTCTCTGGGATTTTGAATCCCTTTAGCCAAACAGTAGTCTAAGAGTCATACTTCTCAGAATGAGACTGACTATCCAATTTGTTCAAAGCACAACTGGGCTATTTGCAAATATCTGGCATCACTTTCAGGTGGTTCTTTCCAAAAGGACAGGTATGGCATATGAAACAAATCTCAGCCTCTAAGTCAAGTTGGAAAAAAAAATGAAAAATGATGATTGATGAATATAGAAATTTCTGAACAGTATTTATTCTCAGCCTTCACGTCTATGTCTAAATGAAAAAATAATAATAATGCTTTTCTTCATAGTTTTGGGGGTATTTAAAAGACTTGAAAAGTATTAGGTGTGACTCAGAAATTTTTAGTTCTTATTCACATAGTGACTCCCACAATTGCATTTTCTTTTTCTTTTCTTTTTTAATTAATTAATTTGTTTTTTATTATGCTGACATTGGTTAACAAAATCCAGTAAGTTTCAAGTATACAAATCAAAAGTAAGACATATATATATTTCACTGTGGGTTCACTGCCCATAGTTAAATTTCTTTCTGTCACCACATATTTGACCCCTTTTACCCTGTCTCCCTCCTTCCACACACCCCCAAACTCCGGTAACCATTAGTCTATTTTCAATGTACATGTTTGTCCTATTTGTTTGTTGCTTTTAGGTTTATATCCCACATATAAGTGATGTCATGTGGTTTTCAACTTTGTCTGGCTTATTTTCCTTAGCATGATATCTCAAGATCCATCCATGTTATCACAAATGGCACTATTTCATCTCTTCTTATCTCTTCCATTATATATATATGTACCACAGTTTCTTTATCCAATCCTCTGTTATAAGACACTTCAGTTGCTTCCATGTCCTGGCCATCGTGAATACTGCTTCTATGAACATCAGTATGCAAATATCTTTTCATATATGGATATTCAAGTCTTTGGGGTAAATACCCCATAGAGGGATTGCTGGATCATATGGTAGATCAATTCTTAGTTTTCTGAGGAAACTCCATACTGTTTTCCATAATGGTTGTATCAATTTGCAGTCCCACCAGCAGTGTATGAGGGTTCCTTTTACTCTTCATCCTCTCCAACATTTGTTATAACTTGTCCTATTGATAATAGCTATTTTAACAGTTTTGAGATGGTATCTCATTGTGGTTTTGATTTGCATTTTCCTAATAGCTAGCAATGTTGAGCATTCTTTCATATGTCTACTGGTCATTTGTATGTCTTCTTGAGAGAAGTGTCTGTTCAGGTTCTCTGTCCATTTTTTAATTGGATCATTTGTTTTTTTGTTGCTATTGAATTGAATGAGTTCTTTGTACATTTTGGATATTAGGCCCTTATCAGAGGTGTTATTTGCAAATATATTTTCCCATTCAGATGGTTGTCTCTTAACCTTGTTGATGGTATCTTTTGCTGTGCAGAAGCTTTTCAGTTTGATGTAGTCCCATTCATCTATTTTGCTTTTATTTCCCTTGCCTTTGAGGTCAAATTCATAAAATCTTCTTTAAGTTCAAGGTCCTTGAGTTTGGTTCCTATGTTTTCTTCTATACATTTTATTGTTTAAGGTCTTATATTCAGGTCTTTAATCCATTTTGAGTTAATTTTGGTGTGTGGTTTTAGACAACAGTCTAGTTTCGTTTTATTGAAGATGGCTTTCCAGTTTGCCCAGCACCATTTATTGAAGAGGCTTTCCTTTCTCCACTGTATGTTTTTAGCTCTTTTGTCGAAAATTATTTGCCCATATAAATATGGGTTTACTTCTGAACTCTCAATTCTGTTCCACTCGTCCGTGTGTCTTTTCCTGCCAATACCATGCCATTTTGATTATTGTCACTTTGTAGTATAATTTGAAGTTGGGTAGAGTGATGTCTCCAGCCTTGTTCTTTTTTTTCAGGATGGCTTTGGTGATTTGGAGTATTTTGAGTTTCCATACAAATTTGATGATTTCTTGATCTATTTCTTTAAAAAACACTGATGGGGTTTTGATGGGGAGTGCATTAAATCTGTATAATGCTTTAGTTAATAAGATCATTTTGACTATGTTGATTCTTCCAATCCAAGAACATGGAATATCTTTCCATTTCTTCATATCTTCTTTAATAGGGTCTTATAGATTTCATTATATAGGTCCTTCACATGTTTCGTTAGATTTATTCCTAGGTATTTTATTCTTTTTGTTGCAATTGCAAAAGGAATTATTTTTTCCACTTTTTATTTCTAACAATTCATTCTTAGAGTATAGGAATGCTATGGATTTTTGAACATTGATTTTGTGTCCAGAAACTTTACCGTATTGGCTTATTGTTTCTAGTAGTGTTATTGTGGAATCTTTAGGGTTTTCTATATAGAGAATCATGTCATCCACAAATAGTAATAGTTTGACTTCTTTGTTTCCTATTTTGGGTGCCTTTCATATATTTCTCTCACTTGATTGCACTCTCTAGGACCTCCAATGTTATACTGAATAACAGTGGTGATAGTGGACAGCCTTGTCTTGTTCCTGATCTTAAAGGAAAGGCTTTTCTTTTTTCACCATGAAGTATAAAGTTGGCTGAGAATTGGTTGTATATGGCCTTTATTATGTTAAGGTACTTTCCTTCTATACCGATTTTGTTAAGTGTTTTGATCATAAATGGATGCTATATCTCATCAAAGGCTTTTTCTGCATCTATTGATATGACCATATGATTCTTATTTTTAATTTCTTTATGTAGTGTATCACATTAATCGTTTTGCATATTTCGAACCATCCCTGTGACCCTGGGATGAAGCCCGCCTGATCATGGTATATAATCTTTTTAATAGGTTGCTGTATTTGATCTGTCAGTATCTCATTTAGAATTTTTGCATTTGCATTCATCAGAGATATTGGTCTGAGTTTTCTTTTTTTGTGTTATCTTTATCAGGTTTCGGTATCAGGATAATATTGGCCTTATAAAATGAGTTGGGAAGTGTTACCTCCTCTTGGATTTCTTGGAAGAGTTTGTGGAGAACAGATATTAAATCTACTTTGAACGTTTGGTAGAATTCACTGGTGAAGCCATCTGGTCCTGCACTTTTACTTTTTGGTAGGTTTTTGATGATTGTTTCAATTTCCATACTGCCGATTGGTCTATTTAGATTTTCCAGTTTTTCTTGATTCAGTCTAGGAAGGTTGTATCTTTCCAAGTATTTGTCCATTTTTCTAGTTTTTTAAATTTGGTGTTATATACTTTTTCATAGTAATCTTGTATGATCCTTTGTATTTCTGCACTATCAGTCGTAATTTCCCCTCTTTCATCTCTGATTTTGTTTATTTGTGTCCTTCCTCTTTTTTCTTTAGTGACTCTAGCCAGGGGTTTGTCAATTTTATAAACCTTCTCAAAGAACCAGCTCTTTGTTGCATTTATTTTTCTGTTGTTTTTTTTGTTTTCAATTTCATTTATTTCTGCTCTAATTTTGATGATTTCTTTCCTTCTGCTGACTTTAGGCTTCATTAGCTCTTCCTTTTCTATTTTTTTTTAAGATGAAGCATTAGGTTGTTTATTTAGGCTCATTCTTGCTTTTGAAGATAAGCCTGTAATGATATAAACTTATCTCTTATGACCACTTTTGTTGTGTCCCAAAAGTTTTGATATGTTGTACTATCCTTATCATTCGTTTCTATGTATTGCTTGATCTCTCTTTTTTATTTCTTCCCTGACCCAGTTATTCTTCAGTAGCATGTTATTTAATCTCCTTATATTTGTGGTTCTTCCTGATTTCTTTTTGCAGTTGATCTCTAATTTCAAAGCATTATGATCAGAGAATATGGTTGGTATGATTTCAACCCTCTTATATTTGTTGAGGCTATCTCTGTGTGCCAGTATGTAGTCAATCCTTGAGAATGTTCCATGTGCACTAGAGAAGAATGTATGAGCAGTTGTTTTGGGATGCAAGGCTCTGTAAATGTCAATTATGTCCAGTTGGTCTAATGTGTCTTTTAAGGATGTTATCTCTTTATTGATTTTCTGTTTGGATGATCTGTCCATATCTGACAATGGGGTATTTACATTCCCTACTACAATAGTGTTTTGGTCTGTTTCTCCCTTTAGTTCTGTTAGTAATTGCTTTACATATTTTGGGGCTCCCTGATTGGAAGCAGAGATATTAATAAGTGTTATGTCTTCTAGGTGCATGATTTCCTTTATCATTATGAAGTGTCCTTCAGTATCTTTCTTTATCTTTTTTATTCATCTGATATTAGTACTGCTACTCTAGCTTTTCCCTGAATGCCAATTGCTTGAAATATTATTTTCGACCTTTTCTCCTTGAGTCTGTATTTCCCTTTGGAACTGACATATGTCTCCTAGAGGCAGCAAATGGTTGGGTTTTGTTTTTTGATCCATTCTGCAACTCTGTGCCTTTTTATTGGTGAGTTCAGTCCATTTACATTTAGGGTGATTAATGAAATATGAGGTCTTCTTATAGCTATTTTATCTTTTTGTTTTCTGGTAGCTTGGTGTTTGCATTGCTTCCTTGTCCTTATGTTTCTGTTTTCTTTATTTTGGTTGGCTTTTGTGGGTTTTTCCTCTGGTTCTTCTTGTTTTATGTTATATACTTCAGTTCTGAATCTTTGGTTTGTCATTGCCATTATGAGTATGTAAAGGATAGTTTATATATATGTATGTGTGTGTATGTATATATATATATATATATATATATATATATATATATATATATATCCGCTCATTTTCTTCTGTGTGTGCCTTATCTCCATTCCCCTTTGCGAATTTGAATCTTTGAATCCTCCCATTTTCAGTCATTGTTATCTCAATTTGTCCCTATGTATGCTGAACGTTCATTACTATCTTTCTATAGCAATTCTCTTATTATTATTTAAGCTTATAATGCCTTGTTTTTAGTAAGGGTTACACTCTTCTGCTTCGATTTGCCTGATAGTCACTTTACTTCTAATTATGTATCTTTTGTGTGTGTCATTTTGTTTTAGGTGAGTTGACCCCTTTCAGTATTTCCTGTAGTGCAGACCTTGTAGTGGAGAATTCCCTCAATTGTGGTATGTCTGAAAAGGTCTTAATTTCTCCTTCATATCTAAAGGAGAGCTTAGCTGGATACATTATTCAAGGCTTGCAGTTCCTTTCAGTTAATTGTTTAAATATTTGATTCCATTCGTTTCTGGCTTATAAGGTTTGCACTGAGAAGTCTGAGGATAAACTAATGAGTTTTCCTTTATATGTTACCATTTTCCTCTCCCTGGCTGCCCTGAGAATTCTCTTTGTCATTGATTTTTGATAATTTTAATACTATGTGTCTTGATGAGGGCCTTTTTGGGTTGAGATAATTGGGTGTTCTGTTGGCTTCTTGTTTTCCAACCTCCAGCTCATTCCTTAGATTTGGGAAACTCTTGACCACTATCTGAAAATGCTTTCTTATCCTTGCTCCTTTTCCTCGCCTTCGATAATGCCCATTATCTTATGTTTCCTCTCCTGATGGTATCAGCTAGTTCTTGTATTTCTTTCATTATTTTTCATTCTTCAGTTTCTTTCTTCTTCGTTCTGAATTATTTCTAGATTTCTGTCTTCGATGTCACTGATCCTTTCCTCCATTTGGTCGACTCTATTTCCCAAGCTTGCTCTTTCATTTTTCAACTCTTGCAGTGTGTGTGTGTGTTTTGTTTGTTTGTTTGTTTGTTTGTTTGTTTATCTCCGGAAGATCTATTCTGTTCTTTTGGAGAGTTTCAATCTCCTTGCTCTGCTCTTCTAGGTGTTTTTTTCAATTCCTGAAATTATTGATATGACTCGTTTCGGAACTCATTGAGTTTTTTCAGAAGTATCATTCTGAATTCTGTCATTTAAGTCACATATTTCTATGTCTGTAAGCTTATTTTCTGGAGATTTTTCTCTTTCTTTCTGAGATCTCTTATGACCTTGGTTGTTCATGGTGTTCAATGGACTATTTCTCTGCCTGGCATTAATGGAAATGTATTCTGCTTTTTTATCCCAGAAAGAAGATTTATTATATAAAGGTCTCTCTTTAGCCTGCTGCAAAGAAGCCCTTTTATTTTGGTTTCCAGTAGGTGGCGTCTAAGTCTCTTGGATCCGTGCTTTATATAAAGCGTTAATAATACCTTTTCATTTTCTTGTAGATATTTAATCAGGCTCGCTACCCTCAGTTTCAGTCCCTGTCAGTGTTAGCAATAGTTTCGGTAGCATTTGCTTACATTCCCCTGGGGCTCTGCAGTGATCAATCTTGGAGGTTATGGAATGAGGGACATTCTGGGTTGGGTGTTGGCCTCAGTTTTGCCACCTCAGCCAGTAAAAATCAACTGTTGTTTCTCTGTCTTCCAGCTTCTTTGCTTTCTGTCCTGAAGACTGGGCCCTACCGCCGGCTGCATTGAAATCACAACTCTCCCAGGCAATGCTGTTCAGGGAACTTGCCGCACCTTCTCCCTTTCCTCTTCTCCTCCCCCAATGGGAGCTCTGATGGCTGAGAGAGGCAATTTCTTTATTTCTCCCAGTCCACCGCCCGACACTCGGGTTTCTGACCTGTGGTAGATCTTATGCGCAGATCCTATGCTCAGACGTGCTGTTGTGCAGTTTGGGTGTTTTTTGTTGAGTTTTAGTTGTTCAGCTTATTGTTGTTTCCAGGAGAGAGATCTGGGGACATCTCTCGCTCCTCTATGTTTCTCCAAACCTACCCCATCTTATTTTTTGATGCATTTCAAAGTAAATCACAGAGTTCCTCTGTCAAAAATATACTTCAGCATGTTTATCATAAACTAGAGTTTAATATTTATTTACAGATTTTTTCTTTTGATGTAAAATTTACATACAATTAAAATGAACAAAATTTTAACATACACTTACTGAGTTTTGACAAATGCATATACTTGTGTAACCTCAATCCCTATCAAGGTATAGAACAGCAAATTTCTTTACACCCTTCCCTAGTTAGTTTCCACCTCTAGAAGAAACTACTGCTCTGACTTTCTTCTACCATAGATTAATTATGCTTGTTCTAGAACTTTGTATAAAGTTGACCATACATTTTGTATTTACGGCAGCCAGGAGAAAGAATGTGCCTCACAGACTTTCAGCTCCAAGGAGCATCACTGGCCAAGGGCCAGAGTGCCTAGGCTCTGATATCTGTTGTAACATTTGCACCAATGCCAATTCTTAAGAGAAACTGGGCTCCTCTAATAGCTGACTTTGTTTTGAGGACAGCTTGTCCACTTTAAAGAACCTTCCAGAGACTACACGACAGTATAGGATGCTCCCACTCACATCCCTGCCCTTTTGCCTTTGAGTCAGACCCACATCACAGCCTCTTGCTCTCCCAGCCTTGCCCAATGCCCTTTCTATGTCTCTTACAGGCATTTCTTCTAATAAAATTTTTGTATATTTAATTTTGTGTTGGTGTCTGCTTTTAAGATGAACTGTACTAAAACAATATTCTTTTGTTTAAGGTTTCTTTCACTCAGCATACTGTCATCATGATATTTCTTAAATTGTGTTCTGAGAACAAAACACCACACTTCTATGGAGACCTCACAATTATCTAAATACACCTCAGGCCAGGTCAGTATTTTCAGCATCCCACAGCTGACCTTAGGGAATGTACTTTATAGTAGATTACTTCAATTATTCTCATGTATGCTACTGCTGAGCCTCCCCTCCCTCTTCTTTTATTTAGACTGTTGGATTTTGGACATAAGGAGAAAATTTGACAGGTAAGTCTGTCAATTTTTCTTTCTTTCTTAATAAAACAGCAAAAGTGGTATGTATGTGCAAAGATCTTTGTTCCAGATGATTTAGATACACAAATATGTACAATAGTGCAGAGATTAAGAACATGGGCTCTGGACCCAGACTGCTTGGCTCAAATCCCTGCTCTATTACTCTGTCAGGTAAGAATGCTTTAGGCTGCAAATTACAGAAAAGCATACCAGTAGTGGTTTAAAAAAATAGATGTTAATTTTTCTCACATTATATGAAGTCTAGAAGCCTTGGTTTGCAGGCTTCACAATGTCAGATTTGCCATCTCTGCAATTCTCTTTACCTTTCTCGTATGTTTTTAAGATGGCAAGATAGCTACAAAATCTTAAATTGTCTCTTCTGTATTCAAGATGATAAGAAATGCTGTCTTTGCTAGAAGCAACCAGTAGACTTCTGCTTATGTCTCATTGGCCTCTCCTAGCTGCACGAAAGTCTGAGAAAGACAGAATTGGACTTTTCTAGTCTAATGTTGGAGGTGCACAAGAGAGAAAGTGTTGAGAATGGTACTGAGTTTGATAACCAATACAGATGTTCTAGCTGCTTACTATCTGTACATCTTAGGCAAGTTACTTACCTCTCACACTTCTGTTCTCTTATCAATAATATGGATAATAAAAAATTTACTTCTTAAATTTTGCTGTGAGGATTAAATCAGTTATTACATATAAAGTATTTAGAACAGTGCTTGGAACATAGGAAGTCTTTAATCATGGTACATATTATCATGGTACATATTATTTACCGTAGAGGAAAGTCAAATGTAACTAAAATGTGTATCAAAATAAGATCAATTGTGTAAATAAACCTGTGTTAGTCACTTTTGGCTGTTATAACAAAATAGACTGTGTAGCTTATAAACAACAACGATTTAACTATGGGCAGTGAACACACAATGCAATATATATATGTGTGTGTGTGTATATATATATATATATGTACATATATATATATATATGTCACATATATTATATATATGCATACATGCCTTACTGTTGGATTGTACCTGAATATGCATATATATATATATATATATATATATATATATATATATATATATACACACATGCTTTATTGTTGGATTGTACACCTGAAACTTACTGGGTTTCATTAACCAATATCACCATAATAAAAATCAAAACAACAACAACAACAGCAATTTATTTCTCACGGTTCTGGAAGCTAAGAAGTCCAAGATCAAGCTGTCTTCTCCCTTTGCTTCACATAGCATAAGGGACAAGGAAGCTCCCTTGGGTCTCTTTATAAGGCACTAATCTCATTCATGATGACCCCACCTCCAAATACCATCATATCGAAGATCAGGTTTCAACAAGCGCAGACATTCAGTCTATAGCATTCCACCCATCTAACTGGAAGACAATGTAACCATCGAGATGTCAACTGATCACGACTGGAATTGAAAGATCATATATTGTTCAGTAAATATAACAAATTATAGGACAATACATAAGATATGATCCCTGCTATATAAAACTGTACACATAAGGGTGAACATAGTATAAAAAGAAAGAACATTTTCACGGCTCAGAGATCTCCTAGGGCCTCGACTACTACCTGCTTCTGTGAATCTTGTCTCATTTTCAAACCAAAAATTGACTTTGCTCCCTGAGGCAATGACTTAATACTTTTTCTAAATGCCCTGGAATAATTTAAGAAATCACCAAGATGCCTCATTTACAATTGTGTAACTTAGCTCTAGATAGTGTTTGACTTGATGAGCATGCCCGATATAATTAAGAAAATCAGTTCTCTAAGTGGCACACTTAAACTACTCATTTTTGACAACTAATACAGCGTTATCCAAAGAGAATGCTATATTGGATTTGCATATTCAAATACTAGAATCCTCAGATTTTTTTTTTAGACAGTTCAAGAAATGTAGAGACAGTTTATTTTCTCTGGAAGTGTCATTATGTCTATGACTCAAAGGTGGCTCTAATGGCTTCAGGCAGACCCTCTCATCTTATCATCGAGCCCCGTTACTTCTTTGGCTCCTTCCAGGGAAAATATTTTTGTTGCTAAAATAGAAGCATTGACCAAACTATTTAACAGTAACAGCTTATCAATCTCTAAGCTTGAGCTTCAAATGAAAGGAGCATTGCCTTTCTGGAATTGATTTTAAAGTTTCACCTTCTCAGTAAAATATTCAGTGGGATTTAGGACAACAAATCTCCTATGAGGTTTGTTTATTTCACAGGCCTCTGAACTACTCATGTGCTCAAGGAAAAAAAAAATCAGGCAAAACTCAAAGCTAGAATTTAGATTGGAAAGTATAATTGTAGATAAGATTTTAATGACATACTAATTGCTAAGAGACCTGGGAGAGCTTTGTAGAATGTTATACAACATCCAGAACACAGCATCTAGAAGAATGAACGTATCCTCTGTCATATCCCCATTCTCTCCAGTAACTTTCACATATTTTGCTTTTGTTTCTTTCTATAAATGGCGAGCACATCACTGAATTTCTGGGCAATCATGAGTCTAAGAGAAACTCCTCTAGTAAGAAAAATAAAGTCATTGTTCCCTCTGTGCACAACATAGTGTCCTTTGCTCTTGGCCACGTGGTGTCTGGATTCTGTGCCACTCTTATGTGGGGATGTAGAGATGGGTACTTGAGCCCCTGCAGAGCCAGTAGATCAGCATAATTTAAAGCTAAGTGCTGAACACAAAGTTAGCTGGTACCCTGGGCGTGGGAGTGGCCCATGGTCACCAAGCATCTACACCTTACTTACCTTCACCCTTTGCACTTCAGTGCATGCAGCCTGACCTCTTCTTCCAGGACCTTCATTTCTTAGGCTGAAGGCATTCTTGGTCACTAAAGCCTGCCATCTTTGCCCATACAAATTAATGCCCCATCCCCCCCCAGCAACATTCAACCAATGATGGACAGGAATCGATAATATATGAATGCACCAGTGTAACACAGGAGCACTCTTCCTGGAACGTGCACCTACATTTGGATATTCTGGAAAAACCACCAGGAGGACTAGAGGGATGAGAAATGTCATTTATTATTCATGAGGCAGGAGAGCTTCAGCAGTGACAGGTTCGGAGCTGCAGGCAGAAAACTTGCTGCTGACCAAGTGAAGCAGAGTTTTTATGCCCACAAACAGAGGGAGGGGTTATCTCATAGGGGAGCAGCCGCCTTCTCAGATGGATGGGAGCAATATGTGCTACTTGGTTACAGGAGGAGATAACATCCATGGGAGCAGCAGAAAACATCCTTAGGAATAGGCATTGATGAAAGCTCTTTGTGTATTGCCTTCTTTGGCTGCTGGCAAGGTAGCTATCAGTCTTCTGAGTATGTGGAGGGGCTATGTTCTGAGTTAACCCTACAACCAGCTTTAAGAGAGTAGATCTTAAAAGTTCTCATCACAAGAAAAAAAGCATTTTTTTGGTAACTGTGTAAGGTGATGGTTGTTAACTAGACTTATTGTGATCATTTCACAATGTATACAAACATTGAATTATGTTGTACACCAAACACAACATAATGTTATGTCAATTACACCTCAATTTTTAAAAATGCACCAGCTTCCTTGCCCCCACCCCCAAGCAAGATAACTCATTTTTCAAAGTTCTCCTTCAGGACTGAGCCCCAGTCACCCACAGTGGTAACTTGCTCAATAACGGACCATTTATTGGCTGCCATCCTTTCCCTGTCTCCTATCTATATTATTTCTCTGGTGTGTTTTAATAGTAGAATTTCCACCATCTCCCTTAGAGGCTAAATAATAATGATACCTTGAATTTGCAGATCACTTGTATTCCTCCAAGTATGTCAATATATAGTATCTTATTTTATTTTGTATTCTAATAGTTCTCACATCAAGAAATTGTTCTTCTTTTTCGATCAGAATCTTTGTAAACTGCACTGTATTTCTTATGGTTATAATCCCCAGGGATTTATAGACCAAATAAATTCCTCTTCTGTTTTAATTCCTCTTCTGTCAATAGCTATAGACAAGACCATGACCATGGCCCATTCCTCTCCCTCATTTCATGCCTTGCTTTTATCCACCAAATTCACTTCAAACTAATATGAAAATCTGGGAGAGGGATAAGAGTGTAGCAAAGCACCATCAAACTCCATCAGCAATATACCTTATATAGTTCCTCATCCTTCTTTCTTCTCATTTCTTGTAATTATTCTTGTGCCTCTTCTCTGACTTCAAGAGAAAACAAATATTCTGGGTCAAATTTCAGCAATATTACAGTAAAAAAGAAATTTTCAACTCTCAGGCCTTCAGAGTCTCTTCAAGGCAAAAACAATTCCAGCCATCTTGGACCCTATTTCCTTTCTTTGCTTTCTTCCATCTCTACATTTAAATCCTTCTGCAACATGTCCACAAAATCAAATAACACAGCTAATGTGAGTACAGTTATTTCTCTCCCTTATAACCCATTCTGACATCTTAATCTTACAGGCCTGACAGTTGAGGATACTTCCCTGTAACTGTACACACACACACACACACACGCACACACGACGATGCACGCACGCCCTCATGCACATTTGTGCCATTCTGCCTTTCTGGTGCTCATCATCCCCCTCTTGCTTAGAATCCAGTCTCCATGTGACCATGCCATAGCCAATTCCCCACCAGGCTGTGTCCTAGATTCAGCTTCTGCCTCAATTAAGGAAACATGGGAAACAAAATAGCACTTATTTTTAAATTAAAAGGCCTTCTGGCTTCCTCCTTTACAAACTGCCCTGAGAATGCTGCCCTGATCAAAGCCACTCTTCTGCTCTGGCAGGCAAGGAAAAGAGTGTTGCCTGTAGAAAACATTCATGTAAAACAGCATCAAGAACATGTGAGGGGCTGAAATCCATGTGTAAGAGACTCAAAAGTTTGTCTTCATTTCAGAGTCCTTGAAGAACATGATTAGAAACAAAAGTTTCATGTTTCTAGTTTTTTTTTTACTTTTTCTAATTTTTCTAATTTTTCATTTCTCTATTTATTTGTTTATTGTTTCTTCTCATTCTTGCCCATTTTGTTTTTTCCTTTTAAAATTAATTTCCCTTTGTATTACCTTTCTTAGAGCCCCTATCGTTTCATTTTTCATCACCCTTCCATCCCCAGTCTTTCAACAGCATCCCCTGCTTCTCTGTATCTTCTCTTAGATAATAATCACTGACTCATCTGTCATTTCATTTCTTACCATTTCTCACCTCCTCTAAAATTACTTTAGAGCAGTATTTAAAGTAGTATATTTCATAATAGACTCAAATTGGAAAAAAACCAAATGTTCATTAAGCGGTGAATAAACTGTGATATATCCATACAATGGAAAATTACTAGCAATAATAAAGAATAAACTACTGATGAACACAGAATCATGGGTGAATCTCAAAATAGTTGTTGAGCAAAAAAGAAGCTAGACATAAAAGAGTATACTGTATAATTCCATTTATATGAAGTTCAAGAATAGGCAAAACGGATCTGAGGTAATAGAAATCAGACAGCAGTTGTGGGGAATAAGGTATTGAATGGAAAGAGGCACAAGGGTACTTTTAAGGGTGAAGGAAATATTCTTTACCTTGATTAGGGTGTGTTTGTATTTGTTAAAATTCATCAAACTGTATGCTTTAGATATGTGCATTTCACAGTCTGTAAATTATATCTCCATTTTAAAATAAATGCTTTAAAGAATAAAAAAGAATTATTCATTGTGATACTTATATAACATGGCTCATGTCACAACTATTTAAGATCATTTTTCTAAAGATTAATAACATGAGGAAATGTTTAAATGTAAAAAAGACAGGACATGAAATCATATATAAAAATGGTCTTGTTTTTCATAAGAAAAGTTTTACACAGCATATGCATGGAAAAAGATGGAGAAGTTTAAAAACTTAAAAAAGGCAATAATACTCTTCTTTACATATAAGAGATTTTGCCTTCCCTAATGTTTGATCCTGATAATTAAATAAAGCAGGATCTTAAAAAATAGATAATAATTCTTTCAGAAAACAACAAGCTGTACCTATTTGTCTGTATAATCACCAAAAAATTTGTACTGAATTGCACAGAAAGTGAATGAATTTTGGAAGCCTGTTTTGTTTTCCTCCCAAAGTCCCTTTCTTTGATTATGTAGACCTCTCATTTGGTTTCTGTCCCTTTGTCCAAGTGGCCAGAGCCCTGTAAACTCACTCTTCAGTGGGCCAATGACTTACCATTTCTTTGCCTCAAACCAGAAGTGGTCAATCAGGATATCCAGGCCGTAGGCACAGGATTTTCTATCCGAGTCATTAATCTAAGTAATTTCAGAAAAAGTTAAATAACTACAGGAGTGCTGAGACCCTACAGATGCAACTGATAAACCCACATTATTTTTTATTAAGCACTGATGGGGATAGTATAGCTCCCCCTCACCCCACCCCCAGATCAAGTTGAGTTGAGCTGAAGAAGGCACAAAATCTACAGGAAATGCTAAAAGGTTTGTTTTCGGTGATTCATGAACTTATTTTTCTCTAGAGATGACACGAAGAAGATGCTCACTCTTGAAAAGAGAGAAAGAGGATAGGTAGCAGGTTAAAAGGACCAAAGCATGATGGGATCTTGATAAATACCAATCAAGGGGAAAGTGAATTTAAAAATGAAAATAAAAACTTGGGAAAGGCTGACTACATTCTTTCATCCTGTCCTCATTTCTTTAATTCATCGATGAATGCATCTTTAGGAGAGAATCAATGTGTTGCTGCAGCTTTGAGGAACTGAGGTAAGCGCTATGAGGCTTGGGCAGTTGGAAGAAAATGCAGGGAGCCATAGGCAACTGCGACATAGCTTTTCATTTCAGCAAAGACACAGCCAGCCTCACAGGACGGCGACGTCTCTATAAACACAGGTTAAACAATAGTGGCACACTGCCAGATTACAGAAGCCTGCGCATGTGTACCGGGCACTTGGCTACATAAGAGGAGAAGTACTGAGTCACTACCACCTGGAAGCTGCTAAGGGTGTCAGGAGGGAGTCTGACTACAACCATCTCCTCACACTCTACCCCTTCAGGGTTCCTCCTTTACACTTATGTAGGCTTGGCAGGTGATTCCTGTTGGAGGGCAGAGCCCTGTACCCACACGCCACAACAATAATACAGGGAACAACAACATGCCACTAGAGGTAGTCTCCACCTCCTAGGAGAGCTAAGACCCAGTGCCAAGTGGACCTTAGGCCTGCCTACCACTCCTGCAAAGGATCCCTAGTGATCTGCTGGACTTCCTATATTTCTTGAGAGAGATTTGCCAAGGCTAGTGAGATGTTGTGCCGGTAGTCCAGAAAGTAAATATGACATTTAGTGTGGAGAATAGCAAAAGTGCCCCTTTGGGCAACAGTTAAAATGTCCAAAGCCATACGATTTTGCAATACTTTTCTAATTTGACCTACTTCATCAGCTACCAGACTGAGGGCTTTATCAGTATAATTCAAGGTTCGTGCAATATGTTTTGCCAAAGCTGTCACTTGAGTTTCAACTACTACATCACCTGCCACAGGCACAAAGATGGCTAAGGGGGTAATACCACCATGGGGTCCGTTTAGTACAGACATGTTGTGAATAATATGCATCCCAGTTTGTAAGGTGCTGTAGGAGCACCTGCTATATAGTTGCTGGCAAATATGGGCATCCCCAAGTATAGTGGCCTATCCAGTTTGAGGGAATGTAGGGCCATCTATGGGCCCCACATAACCATAAGTTTCCTTGGGGGGGAAATCATAGTTGGGTGGGTGCCGGCATACTCTTGTCCTATCCACCAATGCGTGGTGGAGGAGACAGTAGTTATGTTTTGGCATAGGGGATATGGTACTCGCTCCAACAGTCAGGACCCCATGTTTTCTTAAATACAATGAGGCACATTCCTTTTCACCTCTATCCCTTCACCAGTCAGCCATGACCATCTGTCATGTATCGAATAACCCAGTAAGGGTTTGTCCAGTTCATGCTGAGTTCTTTGTGTATCTACTTGAGTATGGATGACAGTCCAGTCAGGTGACTGGGGTACCCAGCAGGTCAGCCGCTCCCATGCTGTGACATCAGCTGCATGCGTACACCAGGGCAGTCCTGCAGAGGTGCTAACAGGGAATTCTGTGCAGACTCAATAGTGTGAGATATTAGCGATCATGGCATAAATCTGTGCCCACTCAACTACGGTATTTGCGGAAAGTGGCCTAAGGTTGGAAAAACGAGGAGGACAAGGGTACTAATACAGGTAAGTCTTTTCTCTCAGGCAAGATGCATGCCAGTGTCTTATCTTGTGATAAGACTGTTGCTGCCGAGTGGGGCCTGCCTAGCTATCAATACCACACTTGTTCCCCTTGCTCATGATAGGCCACAGTGACAACACAAAGGTTCCCCTTAGGATGGTACTTTCTTCTTCTTCCATCTCTCCTGTGGGATATCTCACAGTTATTTGTGGTGGCCAGTTGACTGTTACCCAAGGAATAACCCATAAGTTCACCTCTAGCCCCTTGCCCCATGGGGCTATTAGTCCTACCTACCAGCAATGCAGGGCCTTTGCTTTCCATGGCCAACTCCATTACACCGTTTCTCCCCTTTTCAGACAAGTAAGGGTGAGTAGAAGTATGTTACCATTGAGTCCATGACCAAGTTTCAACAAAGTTTCAGTGGTCGTTACCTGTAATTGAATTGGGGCCAAGGCCCTATGTAATAGCAGCTCTACCAGAGAGAGACCTCCCTCAAGATCTCTCATTCAGG
>NW_024345601.1:735173-773059 GCF_902729225.1 Pteropus medius | reverse complement strand
TTTGTTATTTTTTTTTCCCCAGAAAGATTTATGATATAAAGATCTCTCTTTAGCCTGTTGCTAAGAAGGTGTTTTTCATTTGGTTTTTGGTGCATGCCATCTATGCTTCTTGGATCCCTTAATAATTTTTTCTTATAAATATTATATCATGCTCTCTACCCTCAGTCTCAGTCCCTGTCAGTGTTAATGACAATTTCAGGTAGTGTTTGCTCAGATTCCCCTGGGGTTCCATGTTGTTTGGTCTTGGAGGATATGTGGGGAGGTGCACTTGGGTTGGGGAATTGGGGCTGTGGCTCAGCCTCGTGTTTTGCAACCATAGATGATAACAATCAGCTGTTGCTTCTCTGCAGTCCCCACTTCTTTGCTTTCTGCCTGGTCCCTGGGCACTGCCACTGTGTGGATCTCACAGCTCTCTCAGTCAGGGATGTTCAGGGAACATGCCGTACCTTCTCTCCTGTGAATATTTAAGTGCCCAGATCTAGATGCACTCTGCAGGTATGGTTAGTTAGCTTTTGAAAGGCTCCAACCAGAAGTTCACGCTTCAACTAGAGTAACCTTGGTTCTCTTAATTGAACTAAAATCAGTGATTCTCATATTTGAATGTGCGGATGAATCACATGTAGATCTTGTTAAAATGTAGATTATGGCTCAGTTGATCTGGGATGATTCCTGAAATGCTGCATCTCCAACAAATCTCAGGTGACTTGTGATGCTGCAGGTCTGAAGATTACACCTTGAGTTATAGTTTGCAGATATATTGTTTATCATAGAGCTATCATAAGTAGTGTTCATTGGTGAAATAAGTGGTGTTCAGTGATGAAATAAGTGGTATTGTTCATTGGTGAAATAAGTGGTATTCTAACATTTTTTCACTGGAATATAAGTATCTGTCAAGCCCTAGAGTCAAATTCTCCTCCCAATTGAGCTGAGTTCTCAGATTCTATGGAAAATTATATTCAGCCACAGAATGTAGAATCCCTGTGCAAAAATGGGAGGATGTAGAAAGGAGGAGACATCCTTGGTGAGATATGCCTATTATTATTGATAATCTAATAATAACAATAGCTTAAATTTGTTGAGAACTTCCCAAAGGCTAAGCAAATATAAATTCACTTCACTCAGCAGCCGAGCCACAGAAAAACTCAATAACATGCCTTGTGTAAAACCAGTTATCTACCAATATTCTTCTTCCCTTACTCATTTTCTTACTATCTCAATTGTAATAGAAGTTATGTGTCTTAGCTGGCCCATGGCCACCAGCTTCCCATATAGTAAGGGTGATCACGCAACTCTATCCTGGCCAATGTGAAAGAGTGTAATGATGGTACAACTTTAGGTTGAGACTTTTCAAGAAAAGTGGTCACAGTCCCCTTGACTTCTTCTCATTGGCACAGGTTGGAATTTGGTTGGTCTAGAGGGAGCTTCTACAAGAGGAAGCTGCATGTTGATGATGACATATATTGGAGCCCAGGGAGACATGGGTCAAGTATTGACCACTCTTGCTATTTAGTAATTACATATATTTTAAAGGCAGAAAAAATTAACTGATCTTATTTTGGCCTCACAATGACTCTGATGATTAGGAAGATATGTTCTAATTTATAGATGAAAAAATTGAGGTTTATAGAGGCTGAATAATTAAGCTAAAAAATCTGCACTTGAATTCTACTGCTTTGGTTCTAAATACTGTTTTCTGCTTCCTCTCACTGACCTGAGTGTATGAGGACTTGGAAGTCACCCTACAGAAGACAAGTTGAACTAGGTTTGAAAAGCAAGCTGAGTTCCATGATTCTATGATCATGGTATTAAAATGCAAAGAGAAAGGAACCCTGTCACCTTTGGGTACAGAGTTTTACAAATCAGCACTGGGATGAGGAAGACTTCCACTAAAGGGTGCCTTATGTTTTGATTAAAGGAACAAACAAAACACTATGAATCTTAAATTTGAAGAAATACATGGTTCTACAAATCCAAGAAGCTTAAAAATTTTAGGTAGGATAAAGCCAAAGAGATCCACGCTTAGACATGTAATAATCAAATTGTCAAAAACCAAAGTCAAAGAGAGAATCCTAAAAGGAGCAAGAGAAAAGCAACTTGTCATGTACAAGGGAAGTTCAATAAAATTATCAGCAGATTTCTCAGCCAAAACCCTGGAAGTCAGAAAGCAGTGTAATGATGTATATAAAGTGCTAAAAGAAAAAAAAATCTATCAAGAATTCTATATCTGGCAAAGCTATTCTTAAAAAATGAGGAAAAAAAATCAAGACTTCCCAGATAAACAAAAACTGAGGGAGTTCATTACACTAGACCTTCTTTATTAAAAAAAGTACTGGAGTCCTTTAAATTGAAATAAATAGACACTATACAAAGTCAAATGAAAATATAAAGATCTTCAGTAAAGGTAAATACATGGACAAATATAAAACTCGGTATTATTGTAATTTTCATGTATAACTTTACCTTTATTTCCTACAGGAAAAAAAGACAAATGCATAAAAAAGTATAAATCTATGTTAATGAGTATAAAATAAATAAATATGTAATTTGCGACAGTTTATTTTTTTGATGGTGGCAGCCAGCATTGGCCTGAGCTGCAGTCATTCTTGGAGAATTTTAGGAGGTTCGCTGGCCCCATACAGGTAGCAGCTGGTTTGAGTGTGCTCTAAGCCTTTTGCTGAATAGACCCAGGCTCAGTACTGGCACCAAATCTAATTCTGCATTAACCTGGTGAACACCACTCACCCCAACCTGGTCTGAGTAAGTGGTGGCACCAAATCTAATTCTGCATTAACCTGGTGAACACCACTCACCCCAACCACTCACCCCTTCCTGAGTCTCTGCCTCACCTTGCAGTTGGTTACCTACAAGGAAGCTCCCAGGAGACTGTCAGCTGGTTTCTTAATAGAAACCTTGTAGGCCAGAAGGGATTGTCACAAAATATTCAAAGTAATGAAAAGCAAGAAACTACAACAAAAACTACCAAGCAAGGTTATCATTTTAAAATAAAAGAAAGGTAAAGAGTTTCTCAGACAAGAAAAAGCTAAAGAACTGTGTCACCACCAAACCAGTATTATTAAAGAGACTTCTTTAAGAAGAAGAAAAGAGTGGGGAAAATCATAAATATGAATAATAAGGTGGGGCATACCTATCAATAACCACTTTGAATGTAAATGGATTAAATATTCCAATCAAAGAACACAGGTAGCTTAATGAATAAAAAAATAAAAAAAGAGCCATACATGTTTTATCCACAGGAGACACACTTCAGATAGAAAGGCACACACAGACGGAAGATTAAGGGGATGGAAAAAGACATCTCATGCAAATGAAACAAAAAATAAAAAGCTGGGGTAACAAAAGTCATATTAGACATAATAAACTTTAAAACAAAGACTATAATAGAAGACAAAGATGGACATTACATAAGATAAAGAGTTCAATCCAAGAAGAGGATATAACATTTGTAAACATTTATACATCCAACATAGGAACACCTAAATATAGAAATATTTGCTTTCTATATTTATGTAGAAATATAGAAATACATTCTATATTTCTATATTGTAGTAATACATTCAGAGTAAGAGACTTTAACACCCCAGCAACACCAGTGATCAGATATTCCAGACAGAAAATCAACAAGAAATTAGTGGCCTTAAATGACACACTAGACCAGATGGATTTAGTTGATGTTTTTAGATAATTTCACCCCAAAGTAGCAGAATATACATTCTTTTCAAGTGCACGTGCAACATTTTTTTAAAGATAGACCACATGTTAGGCCACAAAGCAAGTCTCAATAAATTTAAGACGATTGAAATCATATCAATTATCTTCTTCAACCACATGGTATAAAACTAGAAATCAATTACAAGGAAAAAACAAAAACGGACAAACACATGGAGGCTAAATAACCTGCTACTAAACAAGGAATGGGTTAACAATGAGATTAAGAAAGAAATCAAAAGATACCTCAAAACAAATGAAAATGAGAAAAACAACCCCAAATCTATGGGACACAGCAAAAGCAGTCTTAAGAGGGAAATTCATAGCCATACAGGCCTACTTCAAGAAACAAGAAAAATTTTAAATAAACAATTTAACTTTACACTTAAAAAAAAAATAGAAAAGGAATGCCAAATAAAGCCCAGAGTAGAAGAAAGGAAATAATAAAGATCAGAATGTAAATAAACAATATAGAGTCTAAAAAAAAACTACAAAAGATCAATGAAATGAGCTGGTTTTTGAAAAAAATATACAAAATTGATAAACTTTTAACTAGACCTGTCAAGAAAAAATGAGAGGACTCAAATAAATAAATTCAGATATGAAAATAGATGTGACAACTGACATCACAGAAATGCAAAGGATTATAAGAAAATATGGCATAAGTTATATGCCAACAAATTGGACAACCCATTGGACAACCCAGAAGAAATAAATACATTCTTAGAAATATACAACCTTCCAAGACTGAATCAAGAAGAAACAGAAAATCTGAATAGACTGATTTTTACTACTAACGAAATAGAATCAGTAATTTAAAAACTCCCAATAAACAAAAGTCTTGATCTAGATTACTTCACTGGTAAATTTTACCAAACATTCAAAGAATTAACGCACATCCTTCTCAATCTATTTTTAAAAATTCAAGAGGAAGGAAGTATCCCAATCTCATTTTACAAAGCCACCATTACCCTAATTCTAGAACTAAAGCCATTACAAAAAAAATTAGATAATGTAGATGTGATGAAAATTTTAGAAAAACATATGTACTAAGACTGAATCATAAAGAAATAGAAAATCTAAATAGACCCATAATTAGTAAGGAAATTGAATCAATAATTAAAAACTTCTTAACAAAGAAAAGCCCTGGATGAGATGGCTTCTAACTGATGAATTCTATCCAAAGTTCAAAGATTTAACACCAATCCTTTTCTAACACTTCTAAAACTTTAAAGAAGAGAGAACACATCCTAACTCATTTTATGAGGCCAACATTACCTGATACCAAATACAAAAACACTAAAAGGAAACTACAAACCAATTTCCCTTATAAATATTAATGCAAAATACTACTAAAATGAATTCAACAGCATATTGAAAGGGACATACACCATGACTAAGTGTGAATCACTCCTGCAATTCAGGGATGATTTAATACATGAAAATCAATCAGTGTAATATACCACACAGACAGACTGAAGTGGGAAAAAACACATAGGATTATCTCAATTGATGCAGAAAAACCATTTGACAAAATTCAACATCTATGTAGGATAGCAACACTTAACAAACTAGAAATGGCAGAAAACTACCTCAATATAATAAACACCATATATGAAAATCTGACAACTTCATATTCAATGGTAAAAGATTAAAAACTTTTCCTCTAAAATTAAGAACAAGACAAGGATGTTTGCTTTAAACACTTCTATTCAACATATATTGGACATTCTAGCCAAAGCAATTAGGCAAGATAAAAAAAAAAAACTCATTCAAATAAGAAAGGAAGAAATAAAGTTGTCTCTGTTAACAGACGACACAACATTGTATGTAGAAAACCTGAAATACTTCACACAAAGACACACAGAAAACGTTAGAACTAATAACTAAATTCAAAATTTGCGGAATTAAGCAAATAAGATATAAAAGCAACTCACAAAAATCAATTGTATTTTTATACACTAACAATGAACAATCTGGAAAAAAAATAAGAAAACAATTCCATTTACAATAGAATAAAAAATAAATTACTTAAGAATAAACTTAAACAAGAAAGTGAAAAACCTGTACACTGAAAACTATAAACTTAATTTAATATAATTTCTTGAAAGAAGTTAAAGAAGACAAATAAATGGAAAGCCATCCATGAATACTACCCAAAACAATCTACAGATTCAGTGTCATCCCTATCATTTTCCCAGCATTTTATTTTACAGAAATAGAGAAATCCATTCTAAAATTAACATGGCATCTCAGGGATCCCAAATAACGAAAACAATCTTGAAAAAGACACAGTTTCAAGCTTACTACAAAGGTATAGTACTCAAAACAGTGTGGTACTGACATAAAGGCAGATATAAAGATGAAAGGAATCAAAAAGAGCCCCTAAAAATAAATTCTTGCATATACAGTCAAATGATTTTTGACAAGGGTGCCAAGACCATTCAATAGGGAAAGGACATTCTTTTCAACAAATGATCTTGGGAAAATTGAATATCCACATGGAAAAGAATAAAGTTGGACCCTTATCTTAAATCATATAGCAAAACAAACTCAAAATGGATCAGATTTAAATAAAATATCTGAAATTATTGAATTCTTAGAAGAAAACATAGGAGAAAATTTTCATAACATTGGATTTGGCAATGATTTTTTTGATATGACACCAAAAGAATTGGCAATAAATGAAAGGTAGATAAATTGGGCCTCATCAATATGAAAAACTTTTTTTATATTAAAGGATACTATCGACAAAGTGAAAAAGCAACCAGATAATGGGAGAAAATATTTGCAAGCCATATATCTGATAAGGGATTAATATCCAGAATATACAAAGAACTCAACAACAACATAATAAACAACCCAATTTAAAAATGGTCAAAAGACTTGAACTGACATTTCTCCAAAGAATATTTACAGAGAACCAATAAGTATATGAAAAGATGAGTTCAACATCAGTAATCATTAGGGAAATATAAATCAAAACCCCAATGAGATAGATACCACTTTACACCCATTAGGATAGCCAATATAAACACAAAACAAAACAAAACAAAAACAGAAAATAAAAAGTGCAGACAAGGATGTGAAGAAATCGGAATCCCTGTACACTGCTTGTGGGAATATAAAATAGTGCAGGCATTGTGGGAAACATAGAAGTACCATTTGGTTTAAAAACTCCACTTTGGGGTATATACTCAAATTAATTTAAAGCAGGAACTCAAATAGATATACATATACCAATGGTCCTGACACCATTATTCACAGTATCTAAAATGTGGAAATAACTCATACGTCCATTAATAGAAGAATAGATAAACAAAATGTGGTACATACATACAATGGAATATTATTCAGTCTCAAAAATAAAGGAAATTCTGACATATGCTACAACATCAGAATCTTGAAAACATTATACTAAGTGAAATAAGCCAGATACATATCATAAACTTGTATGATTTCACCTACAGCAGTCAAATTGATAAAGACATAAAGTAAAATTGTGGTTTCCAGAGGCTTGGGGAGGGAGAATGGAGTTATTGTTTAATGGATGCTAAGTTTCAGTTTGAGAAGATGAAAGAGTTCTGATGACGAATGGGGGTGAGGATTGTTCAATGATGTAAATATACCTAATGTCATTAAACTGTACACTGAAAAATGGTTAAAAGTTAAATTTTGTGTTATTTATATTTTACCAAAATAAGAAAAAGAGGAAAACCCCACTATGAGTGAAAAGTCTAGTGCTCACAATTTCAACCTCCCTTCCCAGGGTTAGGGCAACTAAAAAAAAAACAGGTTAGTATATCTTACATGTGACTCACAAGAGAAACAGAACTCTCTCATCTTACATGTCTATTTCCACTTTATTCAATTCAATTTGTGCCTCTTTTCCAATGCATTATAGACTCTTTGAACTCAATGTGGTGGAGTGAGCATGCTGCAGGCAGAGCTGCCATTCCATCCCACCTCTGCATTACCAAGTCTGAGGCTTTTGTCATCTCATGTAGAGTAGCTTTCATAAGAACGTGTAGCTCAGATAGATAACTTTGCCGTGTAAGTTTACAGAAATGATACTTGTGGAGGTAGATTATACCAGGGCTTGCAAACTCAAAGTACTTTAGATTAGTGGAGTTGATGGGTAAAAATCTGCAGTATATCCCACCTGAAGAGAGTAGCCCTGAAGAGATGGGGTTTAGTCTGTCCTCATTTCATCTTTCAAGATAAGCCAGAAAAACAGAATTATGTGAAATATTCATGTTTTTAAATGCAAAGTTTAATTTAATTTTAAAGATGCTGGGCAAGCTAAACAAAACCTGTGGGCTGAATATAGTCCTCATGTCCCAGTTTTCAACCTCTGCCCCATATGAATGTAACTTATATAACATTTCCATTTCCTAGAGTCCTAATCATATGGTGAATAATTAGTTCATTATTCTATGAAAAAATTAGTAGGAAATGGATTTCTGCATATTTGGAATCTTCTAAATGTCACACTTCTGACCTAGGAATATCAAACTAAATGCTGTCTTGGAAAGAGTCATGTTTTGTTCTAAGGAAAATATCTTAGAATAGAGTGTAATGGATTTCTAGTCCTTAGAATTTTTCTATTCACTCTCTTCTTGTCACTCACAACTTTGGCAGGCAGCTGTTTTCTTCACATGGTGATGGAACGATAATTGCTCATGAGACTTCCTGAAGAAACAGTTGCCACCTTCTGCCCTTTTTAACTTTGATCAAATTCACTCTCTCATCCAGCACAGTCTACTACTCTGTAGGCATCTTTCAGTCTTAAAAGAACGTTTGTTATGGACTTTTCCTTGGAAGAAAACATGACTCGTTCCAAAACAGAATTTAGTTAGAATTCTCAGGTCAGGGGTTTGATATTAAAACAATGAGACACGCTCTGTCAAGTTACAACTTCTTCCCTTGTTGCGAGTTTCAAATGATTTTCTAAGCTTTCTATAATTTCTACCTTTTAGGGAGTAAGTTTGAGATGAAAGAGTTAGAGAAATCATACTTAGCTGGAAAGTTTTAAAGTTCTAGAAAGTTTTGAATATACCACCTTCCTGTTATTTTTTTTTTCACACAATAAGCACATCGAGTAGATGCAGAAGTAAAGTAATATAATCATTTACCTCTATCCAGTTGCCCCATTTCTTCCCTTACCTTCTGCTCCCCTCTGTGTCTTTGTTAGGGATTCCATCCTCTACCTATCTCAGTGCCTGTAATTAGGATCAAGTGATCTCATGTGTGTAAACCCCAGTGATACAAAAAATAGATGATATCAAATGTCTAAGTGTACTACTGTGAAATAATAAAACTAATTACTGAAGTCATTTTTTTAAAAATCCATGCAATGTCCTCATAATATATAGCATACCCATGTTTCCCTGTAATCACATTTCTATACCCATCCTTACACACATATTGTGTGATCTCAGAGAGAGAAGGAAGTTATATCTCCTTGAGGATAACAATGTGCAAAACACACTAATATGCACGCTTTTCTGAGCTGTCATAAATTATCTTCCTAATTATACCAAAGAATCTCGATTGTCATCATCATTTTGCAGATGAGGAGTTGGAAGGTTTGAAGCAATGGTCACACCTGCTTCTTCCACTGAACATGATCCCAGCCCCTTGATGCCACCATTACAACAGAGTTCCACTGAGCCTCAAAGTATAAAATCCTGAATTGAGGCACATAGGCTTCCATGTTGGTCTTAGTTTCCTGAGTTTTGTTTTGTTTGCTTGTTTTTCCTTTTGGTATCTGCTGGTGGAGTTGCTCAGACTTCCTACACGGGGAGAAAAACAGCCTTGGACTCCAGTCTTCATTCAGTGTCATTGCAAATAATGTGCTTTCTAAGATTTGAGCTTCCAGGAAATTTACCTGCTGGGAACATTCCAGAATAAAGGAGATCATGTTTTGGAACCAGATCTACAAAAAATGCCCCTTCTTTGAAATGAATTCAACAAAAAGTCAGCCCTCGGCTTCATTTTACAGCAGAAAACAGCCTGTTTGGTGTTGATTTTTCCAAAGACCTCTGGCCCCTCCTTTGTCTGCAGAGGGTCATAAAGGCAGGTGCAAGCAGGGAGCCAGAGAACAGACAAAACTGACCTTTAAAGTTTTGTTTCAGGCCACTATGTAAGGCTCCCAAAAGCATACTGACTAACACAAATGACTTTCGACCCCTGCCCTCCTCACTTGTGTCTTACCATTGTACGCAAGGCATTCATCTTCTGCCATGACATATCTCTTTAAGACAGAGAGACTGTGTATTGAGTTATTATGATTATTGCAACCTTCTTCTGTGACCCGTTATTTTCTTCCACACAACGAACATACCGAGGAGATGTAGATTTAAAATAATATATATTATTATTTACTTTTATGAAGTTTGTCACTTGCTTTCCTATCTTAGATTGTATATCTTTACTAATTTGTGTTTTATTTTTTACTCCGTTTTATTTTTTAGAAACAAGATATAGGGCTGGAGGTGGAGTGAGGGAGAATGATATTTAATTTGGGGACAGTTAGTATTTATTAGATACTAACCACATGCTCAGTGCTGTCTAGGCACTGGAGGAAAGTGGAAAGAATGTGTGATGGTAGTCTGCATGTAAGGATTTTGCTTCTGGGGGAGAAAAGCCTTGCTCACAGATGGATTTTTGCATTGTCCACTATATTAATCACTTTGCTTCAGTAAGAAAAAAAAAAGAAATCTAAATCACAGAGGCTTACAGCAACAAACATGTACTTCTTGCTATGAGCTGTGGCTCTGCTCCATGTGGCCTTTCATTCCACAACCCAGGCTGAAGGAGCACCTCTCATTCAGGACATGCATTCTCTTGACAAAGCACAAAACAAACGGAGCTGAAAGAATCTTCAGAGTCTTCTCAAAACCTCTGATTGAATATGGCATATACCATGTCTTTGTTTTACATCTTGTTGCTCAAACATGCCACATGGCTGAGTCCAAAGTCATGGGCAGTGATATATATACCACAGAAGGGGGCCCAGTGCACCACCAGTAATGGGGCCATATGGAAAAGGAGGCAGTAAATGTGTGAATAACATAACCTATCACAAAAATTATCATAACTTACATGAAGTGCAGCAAATGGTACTGACAACAAGCATTATATAGGTAGACTCATAACAACAGGTAAGAGCAAGGAGAAACCAGAATTGCAACTAAAACTAGTAGACGAGGGAGAGAGAGAGAGAAAGAGAGAGACAGAGAGAGAGACAGAGAGAGAGACAGAGAGAGAAATGAGACTTGGATATTCTTTAGCTAAGCACAGAATCATGTATGGGGAAGAAGAAAGAAACCCATGGGCTCATCTGTCATTTTTTGGCTTCCAAGCATCTAACTCCCCTTCCTAATTGTACCTTAAATTGCTTTTGGGAAATACTTCTTCCCCATTTATGGGACTGTTAGAAACAGTCCATGATTTTCCTTAGAAAAGCCTACAGGTGGGCCTCTGGAGTCTTTTGCACCCAACCACTTTCTCTCACCACCAAAGGGTCAGCTGGTCTCCTACTTTTGACTTGTTGGACTCTTTCTCAGGACTTTGCCTGTTGAGTGGGTTGCTTCCTGGATGTGAAGAGGAGCAGTGTCTGAAGTTTACTCCTTGCACTGTGGCTATGCTGTCACATCCAGAAAGTTATTGTCCTCCATTCTTGTATTATTTCCTGTTCTTGTCTCCACCTTTCTCATGGAATATCAGGGGATTCTTTTCACACTGAGATGCACCAGAATCATTTCTATAGGATATGACCAAAAGGTACTGGCTGGGCCACGTGGATCATCGGAAACCAAATTTGTGTTTGCTTATGCAGAAGTAGTGCCTGGCACTGAGAATCAGAAAACATTTGTTGCAGCAAAGCAATAAATGACTGAATTTGTTCAATGACTCGTCACAGATCACTTGGTGATAAAACTATGCCTGGTGTATGCGTGTCCCCCACCATGCCAGAGCTGCTTCGCCATCATCATGAGTGGGCCTAAGCCTGCTCCGGGAATAAAGGAGACAGTGTGGAAAAAGAGGCATTCTAGAAAAGCACAGGATGGTTCTAGACAGAGTGGGGACCATGCTAATCAGAATTGGAAAAGGGTCTTAGTGGAGGATGAAAAATGACATAGACCAGAGAAATTCAGGCAAAGTTTTGAGTGATGCTTAAAAGGAATTACAACAATATGGCAATGATTATGCTAAAATGTTAAATAAAAAACAAAAACAAAAAAGACACATTTATCTGGCACATTTTAATCTAATAGAATGAAAAACTATGTAAACAAGAGTTTGTAATGACTTTAGATAAAAGTATGAATGACTATTATTTCCTTCTTTTATGTAGTCTTATTCTTGTACAATGAGCATGAATCACTCTTATAAAGAAGGATACAATCTTTGAAAATTAAAGTCTCTCAGAGTAAACAACAGAAATCCAGAGAAGGGACTAATTTATAAACCAAATGCTTTGTGCAGTCAACTTTCAGATGCCCTACATGTATGCCGTTTCTCTCAGAAATGAATGCTCCAGACCTGCTAAAGTCCAGCTCCTCTAGTCAGTGCAGAGCTTCAGCTAATCTCTGCTGAATTTGGGAAGGGTTAAGAAATTCACCTGGTAAAAAAAATACCACCTGGATTTCTTCAGGTCTTCAAATACAATGCTTTCTCTCTCTCTCTTTTTTTTAAATGTACTTCAGTAATAGCTTGTAGAATCTTTATAATAGCCAGTGAGGGATACAGCTGTTCCTAAATTTAAAAATAGAAAGACACAAAGGCTTCTGAAGGCTGCACTGTGATCTCTCTTTGACTAGAAAGAATACAAGGGAACAATACGTGTATTGGAAAAGAGAGGTATTATGCAACAGCTGCTGGAAAGCTGAACTGAGACAACCTTCCCTTGCCCCTTGTCACTTGCAGGAAAATCTCCAAGAGCCACTATAGAAAGGAGGCAGGGCCATTTAGGATGACAGCCAAACACCTGCAGATCTTTGAGATTATACTGCATTCTGTGGTTGTGGATGAGAGTTTGGTCACTTTGCTTTCATTTTTTATGTAATTAATGAATTCTATTTTCAGAGTGCTTTGAATTTCTACTGACTTGCAAATGAGTATCTTACCTTAGATTAACACTGCATTTTTCTTAGGCCATGAACTGGATTCTTCAAGGACCTTTATACTCTTTAGAAATTGATGAAATATAACAAGGAAAGAAACCTGAGGATACAAAAGTAGGGAAATGTTAGTATATAGCAGTGACCATGTGTATCATATTCTCTGTGAAGCAAGATGTTCTAGGATACCAATCTCTAACCCCTACACAGGGGATCTAACATACACTGGGCATATTCCTCTCCAATCCAAGCTTGAAGCATACACTGGCATGCTTTACAACTTTCTTTGTTACTAAGCCAGAACTGGCCTCATATTGGAATGGCCTTAGGCAATTTCTACCAAGAGATCAATTACCCAAGAGGTGAAACCTCTTTGCAATACCTGCTTTCTCCATAGTTTGTTAAAATTACCAGCAAAGAGAGAGTCTCCGAGTGGCAGAAGCTGCTCATTTTTTGCCCATATACATTTGCTCCATCCTTAGTCAAAAGTACAAATATAGCTCCAGCCTCCCTTTCAGGTTCTTGGGACCATGTAACTAAAATCTGTCCAACATGATGTGAGCAGAAAGGATGTGGTTATTTTCCTGGGAGAACAGGTGTGGAAACTTTTTCCTTTTTTTTTTGCTGGCTGATAGAGAAAAAGGACTAAAGCATCACTGTGTACCCAGAGATAGTGGCCAGGCTTTGAGGATGGAAACTGCCTACCTGGATTGCATGTCTTCTTCTTCTGGATCACTGAGAGAGAAATAAGTTTCCATCTTGTACATCTCCTTGTTACACTATCCTAACCTACATCTCCAGCAATGTACACAGACAGCAGGAGCACACCCTTCCCTGCTTTTCCAGGACCCTATGCTCTGTTCCAACTCTCCCAATACCTTTCCATGGTTTCAAAGCATGCAAAAACTAAAACGTAGTCATTTTTTTATGAAAACATTTGAGATTTCTGCTCTGCCTTGGAATGAAAAACTAAAAAGAAGTGAGTATAAGCAGGTAATTATTCAGGAAAAAAGGAAAATGCTGACTCCATTTCTGCTTCGACCATGTGTGGTCCAGGAGTTTGAAGGAAGGTATAGCCAACATTGACAAAGGAATGAAGAGCCCAGTTACCCCAAGTATCTGCAAGCTTGCTCTATGCACAAGGTGTTCCAGATAATTTATATTTTGATTAAGTGGTGTCTAAGCAAAAGTTACTGTTTAATGCAAATCTGTGTTACATGACTCTGTTTTCATTCCTGTCCCTTTAATTTTGTTTATTGACCTTCATGACAATTTTCTTTGATATTGGAGAATATCGGTGTCTCTAAGTTTTCATTCTAATAGACAATAAAAGATGGAGATAGGGCTGAATTAATCATTCATTAAAAAATGAACATCTTTTTAAAAAATCCACTTATATCCCACATCAGTTTGCCTAATATTACTTTTTCTACCAGGAAGAAGCATAGTATGCCTAAAATGAGGCAAAGACCTTCTGCCCATCACAGAAGAGGGAGGAAGAAAATAGGTTCTTTTCCTAATTGTGAAAGGTCTGCCCTTTGTCATTAACAATTTATTGACAACAAAAACAACAATATATATAAATTTGTTATGTTTTCTAACACCTGCTCTTTGGACAAAGAATTGCTCATATTTTTTTTTTCAGCTCAGGTGGGTTAGAAACAATGGGGAATGGATATGAGAAAACCCATTGCTTCTCCTAATGGCATGTGCTTCTAATTCTGGCTGTGGTGACCCCATATGGCCAGAGAGTCCTATTGTTTTTTGTTCCTTGATGCAGAAGACCCAATGATGATGCAGGAGAAGGTATCATTGGCCATTTCATGGACCACAATTATTGTTGAATAAAGAAAAAAGAAATAGCCAGTTAGACCCACAAATGTCATTTTTAGAAAGTCTCAACCAGGGTTTGACATCTGAGTAGAGAGATCTAAAGTCAATAATGCAACCTAAACCTGAACCTTGGCAGTTTCTAAAGGCCAGCTGAGAAGAAAGGACAGGTGTGGTATTTAGTTGTATTTCTCTTTGCCACAAAAGAGCCTACTTGTTTCAAGTTACTTTATTTGAAGTGCATTTTTCATGTTTTTTTAATATGTATGTGAGTGCAAACCTCCTGAGAACAAGGGATTCATTCCTCTCCCCAGGCTTGATGCCTACGCCTGCATTCTCTTCTTCTCATCCTCACCGTCCCATCACCAACTGGTGTTTCCTTGGAAAAGCTCCCAGATGAACTGCCTGCACTCAAATCCGCATCACAGGTCCACTTCTGGGGCATGCACACATACATACATACATATATATACACTCCCATGCACTTTGAACAAATTCAGGGCACAAGAGCAGGTTTGTGAAAATTGCTTTAAAAATATATATATTTAATAACTTAATTAGATTTTTGGCTCTATTTGATGTATAGAGGAAAGTGGGGTTAACTCAACATCCCCACCATGCATGCCCCTTAAGGCTATGTATAGTTAGGAGCCTCTAGTGCTTTGTAAGCATGGGAGTCTGGGAGAGTGCTAGTCAATGCTGTCATTTAAGTCACTTGCTGAAGCTTCCTTTCTCCACTAGGCCAGGAGTTCACCCATGGGTGTCCTAACCTGGTCCTCAGGTCCGCTGGTTCAACACACTGTCTGTGCTGTTCTTGCGCTAATGGGGTAACCTTCTACTGCTCCCACATAGCGTTGTGTGGAAGTTGACAGCAATAGCTATCTGGAGTTCTGTGAGAGTGAGTGCACTGAAATTTAAAGTTGATGGCTATTGAACACAAATTACTGAAAGTTAGTCTCAATGGTTGCATTCTATGTTTTTACCTGAGTGCGTATAATTTATACTTCCTGAGAACTAAATCCAAGACAATCTCCTGTTGCCTGTTAAACAGTACTGACCTGGTAAGCTTTCCTATGCCTCTGTTGAACAATTCAGGGAGCAAGAAAAACCAGCTCTTTGCTCTAGGAATTTTCTGCTCCTGGAAGATGAGACCCTAACCAACTAAATAATTTATTAATCAAGACTCATTTCAAAACTCTAGCCTTGTTGTACCACTAATTCATACCTGTTAAGTCATAAACCGTGCAAACCCTAACCCCTACAGATATGCTCCTATGACTTCTTCATTCTGAGAAAAGACTCTCAAGGCCCCTGTTCTCCCTGACTGGTGCAGTCAAATAAATTTAGCTTTGCTTGGTGGACGGTTTTTTTGAATGCTTTCCTGGGGAGATGACAGTAGGCGATCCCTCTGTACACACAGCAGTAAATCAGCAGGCAGCTCTATCTATTGTAAAAAATCACCTCAATACAGAAGGTAGTGATTAATAAAGGCAAGAGAGAAGGAAAAAGAAAAATAATTGATGTATTTAAAGGACCACACTTAAATGAGCAAAAAGGAATTGTTAACAAGAGCACCAAAGGTAACCCCCAACCTCAGATTCCTTGGAGCCCACTTGGCTCAAGCTGGTTAGAGAAGTGTTTGGTGATCAGAAGGAGAGGAAGATGTCTGTGGGTGTGTCCAGGACTGTAGTCAGTCAAAATGCAGTCTTTATAGAACTGGCAAGTCCTAAGGCCTAATTTAGTTTGTACAAATGTTGCTCGCCTAATACTAGGTAACAGACTCTCTGTAGAAATCATGATGAAAGAAGTAAGAGATCATTATGCCAGAGCTACCAGCTATAGCTTCCTTTGCAAATGGATTATTTTCTCCAAGATCCAACAACATATCAATATGCCTACATTTCATTAGGCCTTCTGTACAACAGACACTGGGACACCAAGCATCAGTTGTAGCCATGCAGGAAACAGAGTGTGCAGTTTACATTTAAAATTCATTTAGTTTTCTCCTAACGAAGCAGCATTTAAGATGTCATTCTACATTCCCTCACTTTCCTTCTGATTCTTAAATGTTGGTGGGCAGAAAGATAACCTGGCATTTCCAGACTTCATTGTCAGAGATCTGATTAGTGCATCTAGAATAGGACCCAGGGATCTGTGGGTCCTGTAGGACCCCTGATTAAGGAGCTGGGGCAGGGTAGGGGAGACACAATTGAAGCTAAAGTAATGTGCTTCTAATCAGACCAACCTGATGTCCTAGCTCTGTCTTGGCTGGCTGTGTGACCCTAGGCAAGTAACTTCATCTCTCTAGGTCTGAGTTTCTTCATCAGAAAAATGGAGATCACAATGCCCACTTCTCAAACTTATTTTAAAGGTATAATAGGCTGGTAACAGCAAAGCACTTATAGCATTTGTGCATTCTTTCAGTACATATTCATCATCCAGGAACTCTGGGACGGCCTCTGAGCAGGGCTGTGGCTACAGGCACTTCAAGTCTTCCTGGACTATGGTTTTTAGCATAAAGCAAATACCCATGGCTTTGGGAGAAGAACTGAGAGTGGGATGGCCTTGAGGACCCTGGTCTTTTAGAGCATCCCTACTTCTCAGGAAAGGCATCCGGGATTTGAAATTATTGATGAACATCTAAGCATCCTGAATTGTTTTGGGATCTTTTATGTAATCGGTAACCATCCACGTGCAGTCTTAGCTCAGGTTCTCTCAGCAGCAGATCCTAAGCCAAGGATCGTGGTTGGTATATTTATCAAGGACTCCCAGAAGAAACTAGCAAGGGTTGGGTAAGGGAGCAGAACAGGGAAGGGAAGGGAGTCAAACTAGGATGTGCTTTTAAGAGAAATCTCAGCCTCTAATTGATCCTCCTGGAAGCTCTGGTTTGTAACTTACACTTCAGAGAGTTGTATTTTTTGTTTGTTTGTTTTTGTTTTTGTTTGTTGTTTGTTTGTTTTGGCCAAGGTGATGGGAGTGGAGGTCATCTCTTTGTATTTTCAAGGATTTTTCAGTGCCAATGGGCAATCTCTGAAGATTGCAGGTGAATCATCAGCAAAGCAAGCAGTACATGGGGTATGGGTACATAGAGCTGGTAAAAGGGATCCAAGAGGATCTGGCCAGGTGCCAGAACTGATTGTCCACTGCAGATGTTGGCTCTGTGTCCACACTCAGAGCTTCTGCCATGTTGTGAGGCTTAGATTCTGACTATCTGTGTGGGCTCCCCAGCTTACTTAGCTTTTGAAATGGGACTGTAATGAGGGTCCATGCCTCATAGGCTCACATAAACGATAAAAGGTACTTGCAGTATAAAAACCATTATGACTCATTATATAACTATACTAATTTTTGAGTTATGCAAACAGATCCAGCAAGTTTCATCTGCCCACGCTTGCACAGTGGTTAAATAACAGTAGCAGTTGCCACTTACTAAAGGATTCCCATGTGCCAGGCAGTTTTCCAGGTACTTTGTATTAAAATATTTAATCCTCAAACACTAATACTTAACATTGTTATTCACTCTGCTGAGGGGATATTATTAATAATAATAAGTAACTTGCCCAAGGTCACAAAAACAGTGAGCAGAAAGTAAAGATTTAAACCTAAGTGTGTCACATGAACTTGGTCAAGTCTACCATGCTGCCTCTCAATGTTCAGTTATTCATGGACTCTGGGAGCCTCAAGAGTAGCAGCCCTTTCCTGTTCACTCTTGTGTCCCCAGTATCTGGCAGAGAAATTAGACATTCATACACATTTAGAGGAAGAAAATAATAATTTTCAAAACACCTTGAAACGCTTTGGTCTATGGTTTAACCTGGACTAAAAAAAGCCCAACAGCATCGACAACAATAGAAATTGTGAAAAACCAGCCTTATTAACTCATTCGATAAAAATGTAGTGACTGCTTATTATGTGCCTAGCATCTTGCTGGGCACTGAAGTAAAAATGGTAACATAAGATACTTTTTTCCAACCCAGATTAGGCTTAGCAAACTGAGCAGTGCTGTTCATTCAGATGGCTCCATGCTCTCCCCTGTGGTATCTGATAGCTGGTCTCCCCATGGGCCTGGCCATGGTGGTGCAAGAGTTCTGATACTGTATGAGAAGAGACTCCAGTACATTCTCCACTTGCAGCTTACTAACCACACCACTTTTTTCCATTTTTTCCCCCCTGTCCCTCTCCCTTTCTTCTCCTGTAATTAAAGCAGGTAAATATCTCAGAGAGTTATGATGAGAAAAAATTGAACTGAGGGGATAATGTTTCAGAACTAATTCTGAGTCACAGGATCAGGTTTCCAAAAGTGGAACACACTGTGAAAATATTCTCCTACCACAAAGAATTAGAATTACTTTCTGTGACTCCCATGCGACCTTACAATTCCTAACTGTTACTATTTCTAGGGATTTTATTTGAATTGTTTTCCTCTTTCTCCAACTTCGTTTTTCAATGTATTGGCAAAAACACATGCTGTTTTTTAATTAAAGAAGAAATACTGTAAAAAAATATTCCCTTCTGTCTTCCCCTCGGGTTTGGTAACAGTGGTGATGAATAATATTTCCTTCCATGACCAGGATGAAAGGGACCCTCTCTTTACTTCTCTACCTTCTGCCCCCAAAAGGAGGGCGGCAGCCAGTCTGTGGGCAGTAGGGAATGGGCGGGGTTTATAAATTCCCAGGTGTACACAGCAGGTCTCTGCTGTGAAAGTCTGAGTCAGAGTCTGAGCCTACAACCATAGGCCTCCACTTCCTCATCTGTACCATCTCTTAAACGGAGACATATCTAAGAGTGAAAAGGGCACTGAGGTCCCTGTTTTCACTAGATATCAACCAGGAACCATGATTAGCTCGTAGAATTACCTTGGGATAATTAGAAGTGGATTGTTTGGGGTAACCCTTGCTCTGATGTCACCATGGTCCAAGGAGACTCTAATGTCCTTCTTGGCTAAAACATCCTAAATTAAAGAAATTTAAGCCTCTATTTTATATCTCACAAGAGCCTGAGTAGCTCCATGAGCCATCATAAGTCTCCAATCCTTAGCTACAAAAGAGAAATGAACTCTTCAAGGAACATTTTCCATTCTGATTTAAATTTAATCTATGTGGTCAATTATTTGTATAATAATGGAGGAAAATAAAGACTATTTCACTAAAGTCAACTCTGTAATTTTAGAGCCTTTAAGACATTTGAAAATGTCTTGTGCAATTATATGGCGCTTAATACTCAGATAATGGAACAATGAAAGATGTATGTTTGCATTTTGTAAAATTAAACTGTATGCAGTTATTTATCTTTTACCTTAATTGTTTGAGCTTGTTTCTAAAGTAAACTGTTGTAATTTTAAATAAATATAATAGAAAAAACTTTCATAGGTATCAAGAATCCAGAGTAAATTTACTTTGCAAATAGGCTTTATAGGTATGTTTTATGCTGAGGATCTTAAACTGACACTTTCATTCAAAAATATTTTGAATTGCTCATTCTTTGCCTCTCTGAAGTCAGGTAGATTTCAAGGATACTAGATTTCACAATGAAGTTTGGGTGACTTCATTTTATTCCAAGTCCTGAAATATGTAAAATATATAAAATCGATATGCAAGAAGGTTGGAAGTACATTTTTGACTGACTTTTGTTAAGTATATTGAACTTCATATTTTCGTTTTTATATTCTTCCCTAATTCCTAGTTCTATTATACACGTCCAATTTGTTCTGCCCTCTAGACATATTTCTTCAGTACTTACAGTTTGTTCGCTTCACATGTTATAAAAGATTTTAGATATTTGGGAGGATAAGGCAAGTTTTGGTATATGAATACATTTGATAATATTAAAATCATCGAGCAAGCCAAATTTGCTATTGTTTAAATTCTAATGCTGTGAGTTGTTCTGATGTGCTATTCATATCATGACTACAAATGCTAACATGGTAAATAACAGAGGGTAGAGCAAAAATGATTTTCCACGGATTTCTGGATTGTGTTCAATCACATTCACCTTGTCATTTGGCATTTTAATTGGTATTTTTTCCTTCAGTAATATTGAGTTACTATAGTACAGGGCTTAGGCGTATGAACTCTGAAACTGGATGCAAATTTCAGCTATGCCGTTTAGCAGCTGGACAACTGCAGCCATGTCACCTGAACTCTCTGTGACTGTTTTCTTATCAGAAAAATGAGAATCATAATAATACCTAAGTCATGGGGGAAGAAGTTGCTTGTTCTTTAATGAGAATTGAATGTATTCATCTATTTTAAAATACTTTAAATGGTACCTGGCACATAGTAAGCTATGTGTTATGTCTAGGATAACATTTTATTTTGAAATAATATCAGATTTACAGAAAAGTTGCAAAAAATGTACACAGCACTTCTATAAGTTGTTCTCTAAGATTCACTGCTTGTTAAAATTTTGACTTCTTTGTATCAGATATGGTATTACTTTTCTATTGCTATGTAACAAACTACCACAAATATAGCAACTTAAAACAATACACATTTATTACCTAACAGTTTCCAGAGTCAAGAGTTCAGGTTCGGGTCTGCTCAGGGTCCTGACAGGCTAAAATCGAGCTGTCGGCCTTCGCTGGGATCTCATCTTAGATTCAGAATCTTTTTCCAACTTTGTTGGTTGTTGGCAGAATGTAGTTCCTTGTGGCTGTAGGACCTAAGTTTCTGTTTTCCGCTAGATATCAACCAAGGATCATGCTTAGTTCCTAGAGGCCTCCTCTCATTTCCCACCATGTTGCCCTTCCCACAGCATGTCAGTTTGCTCTACAGTAGGAGAGCATCTCTCTGATAATTCACCTTAAGTTAAAGGATTTGCTTGATTAGGTCAGGCCCACCCAGGATAATCTCTCTTTTGATTATCTCATAGTCAAATGATGATAACCTAATCATGAGAGAGATATCCCATCATGGTCACAAGTTTGGCCCATATTTTAGAGGAGGTAATTATACAGGCTATATACCCCAGGGTGTGTAAATCTTGGGGACTATCTTAGAATTCTGCCATATGTATTTTCTCTAAACCATTGGAAAATAAAATATAAACATAATGCTTCATGACCCCTAAATACTTGAGAATCCATTTTATGTGATGAAGGACATTCTCTTACAGTATACTATAATTATTAAGATCAGAAGATTAAAATGGTATAATTATATCTGTTTTTAGAGACCTTATTTGTATTTTGCAAATTGTCCCAAATTGTCCTTTATATTAAAAAGAGAGAGAGAGAGAGAAAACTGGTATAAGATATAATCTAGTCTCACATGTTGCATTGTCATGGTTCTTTAGTCTCCATTAATCTGGAATAGTTCTTCAACCTATATTTGTTTTGTTTCGTTTTTTATCACCTAGACACTTTCTAAGAGGGCAGCCCAGTTATTTTGTAAAATGTCCTTCATTTGGGGGTTGTCCGATATTTCCTAACTAGATTTAGTTAACGTATTTTTGTCAGGAAAATTGCAGAAGTTACATTTTGTCCTTCTCAGTGTATCATATCAAGAGGCACATATGTTGGTTGGTACCATTACTTAGTGAGGTTAAATTTTATCATATGGTTAAGGTGGTGTCTGCCAGGTTAGTTACCATAAAATTAGTTTCCCCATATTTAGTTCTACAAATTATTACTGAAGATGTACATCATTCAGGAATAAAGAGTTAACAAGCACATATAAAAATAAACTATTGTCACATATCTCTATACAGACCACAAAGCACTTTGACATATAATCCTTTACAGTTAGTCAGTGAACAGGTATGAGTTTGGGTATCTGTCTGCTGGGCTCCCAAACTCTTGTCTTTCAAGATTTCTGTCCCTTGGTCATGCAGTACTCCCCTACATCAACATTGTCTCCTTCTCTAAAAATGATTTTCAACACAGTATCTTTACACCTTACTTTGTTTCATCAAGACAGCATACAAAAGTCTCCTCGAAAGATGATGTTCATGGTCTTAACCTTCTCACTCCATTCTTGAAATAGCTTTAGCTCTGCTTTTGTCATCGTCTCACCAGTAAGAATAAAACAGGTCTTCTCAAGGTCACCAACAATCTCCATTACACTAAATCCAATAGACATTTTTCTGTGTTGACCATTCTTCAGCTCTCGACAGCAGCCAACACAGTCAGCCACAATCTCCTTGAAACATTCCCACTCTTGCCTTCTCTAGTAGCACATTTTATGGGTTTCTCCATTTTCCTGGTTATCCCTTTGAAGTCTCTTGATGTCTTAGATATTCCTTGCAGAGATACTATGCTGACTTGGCTCTCTCCACATGACCACTCATCCTCCAACAGATGAGCCCTGGGGTGGGCCCATGGCAGTTACTGGGTCCCAAAAGAGCAAATCACAGCATGCAGTGTCTTAAGATCTAAGCTCCGCTCTGGCCCTCCAAAAGTTCTACCACATTTTATAGGCCAAAGTGAATCACATGGCCCGCCCTGAATCAAGGGGGAAGAGAAATGGATTTCAAATCTCGATGAGAATAGCTACAAAGTCACATTGCAGAGGATGTAAATACAGGACATTGTGAAGAATTAGAGCCATTTTTTTTTCAATTAACCTACCTATGCTTAATCCACTAAACATTGCCCTCGATCAGAATGATGTCAGCTGCCCCATCTACTCTTCCTTCCGTTTCTGTATTTTTGGTCAGATACAGTTTCATGGTTCCCATAGCTTTTAACACACTCATGACACACGTTCAGGTATGTATATATAATTTGTTCTTTTCCTCTGAATCTTATTGAGATATAACATTGTATTAGTTTAAGGTATACAACATAATGACATGATATATGTATATACTGTGAATAATTACCACAATAAGTTTAGTTAACATTCATCCTCACACAGTAACAAATTCTTTCTCTTATGGTGAGAATTTTTAAGATTTACTTTTTTAGCATATTTCAAATATATACTACAGTATTGTTAACTATAGTCACCAAGCTGCACATTATATTTCCAGGATTTATTTATCTTATAACTGAAGGTTTGTACCTTTAGATCACTTTTGCCAATTGCCACAACCCCATCCCTGGCCTCTGGCAACAACCAATCTCCCTTCTGTATAGAGTTTGGTTTTTTGAGATTCCACAAATAAGTGAGATCATACAGTCTTTGTCTTTCTATGACTTCTTTAACTCTCATGCCCTTCTGATAAAGACCTTGGCTTCTCCCACACCCCTTCATGAAAATTTTCTCCTGACCATGACCTCCACTGGTCCTCTATCTGCCAGCATTGTGTCACACCAGGTTCTGGGGCTACCAGATGATGTGAAGAGCATAGACAGGCATTTTGCAAGTACCCAGCAGAGCAGCATGACTGATTATAAGGTTTAGCATCACCTAAATTTTAATTTTCTTTCTTACTTTACCCAGCTCAAGTCAATCATTTTCTCTGTCATGTTTGTTGAGTCTTAGGGGAAAATTGGAGTATTTTTGAGAAAACTTCTGCCCCTTTATTATTCTAATTTCTTTCTACATTTCTAAGTGATTCTTTGCTTACAACAGATCCACTTTTGTGAACCTCATAAAATTAGAAATGAAAATTCTTTTATTCAAAATTGTATTAAAAGAGGGTACAACCAAACTATACAAACATTTGGAGAAGGGCTCCTCTTGATCATGGCATCCACAAAGGCCCACCTGAGCATTTTCCTTCTTGGAGTACCATTGGAATTACTAGGGTGGGCGGGCTTAGAAATAAGTATCCTTAAGACGACCTGAAGGGATTCTCAGGGGCAGAATCACATGAGTGGGTAGAACTCAAGAATTCGTAATTTTTAAAATCTCTGCGGCCTCTAGAATTTTGATGCTATAGAGAATTTGGAACCAATGCAATTCTTCATCAGCCATGGTTGACCTAAATATTTTATAGGTAGAATGGTTCCCTGTTCATTTAAAATCAGCCAGAGAATGCCATCCAAACAAGGTCATGACAAGCCCAGAGCACTGGGTATGTTGACTAAGAGTCCATGTCATGGATTCTCAATGTAATTTTTGATCAATTCATTTGGACCAGTTTGAGCATTAATTCTGACTCCATTGGTGACCCTCTGCCCTAGTGGAATTAAAAATGAAGAGGTGGGCTCCTCTGTAGGTATTAAGATTCAGGATGATAAGATATCTTCATTCTGTAGCAGACAAGGAGGTAGCCTACTCCTTGAGGCAGATGAGACTGATATTCACAAAGAAATGATGGTGCCTTTTTCCTACGCATCACCAGAAGCATTCTTTGGGCATAGATGAAGAAGGGAAGGTGAAAGAAGTCAGGTGTGAGATGTAAGGCCAATTACTCTATTAACATTTTGAGATTCAGGGAGCTTTTGTATTTCAGGGTTGAGTGAGAATGAAGAAGTCAGTTTCAACTCAGAGAAAATATAGCAGTGCAGTTGTGCCGAACTTAAAAAAAAAAATAAGGATAGCATGTGAAATATACTACCCATTTCTTTTAAGAAAGGGGAAAATACATTTGAAAGTTCTGTTGTGTGTGCTGGAAAGAAACCTGAAAGTTTACATAAGAAATTTGAAACAAAGATTATTCAATTAGAGGTGTGGGGTTTTGGCAGATGGTTGGGCAGGGATGGAAAGAGGGTATTTTTATCCTGTATTTTAAAAAAAATTCTTTTTAACTATATGATTTTATTGCTTATTTAAACATTTAAAATGCTTGAAGACCTACACATAATAGCAACTCTAGTCTTCCTCATCTGTTGAGGGAATACCTAAAGAGAGACAATTGTGAATTCAGCAAAATGTTTACATTAATTGTATTTCATCAATCACAGCAGCATTTATACATGTTTGAAATAGAGTAGTGTGTATTAGTGCAAGACATTATTTACCCAGGCTATAGTGAAGTATATATGGTCTCATGGACACCTTAGAATGCCTCCTTCCCACGCCATGCCCTGGGGAAACCTTGGTTTCCTGTGTGCCCAGACCACCTGACATTCTTGGATCACTCTCCTTTCCACAAAGCAAGTGTTGGATAACTTTATATCTTAAAGTCCCTAATGTTTAAACCTTATAATAGTTGTAAAGGAGCTACTGTGATGCTTTAAAAGAACTCAAAACATTGGTTTCCCACCCTTCCCCAGGGTATGGCAGGCTGGTCTCCCTCTGCTCATGTTGGGAAAAATAGATGTTTCTCATTCGTCACATGCCTGTGTGTGTTCCATGTTCTCTAATTATGTTATTAATATTTCCAAAAAAGCATCTTTTAGTTCATGTTTTGGGAAGATTTACTCCTATTAGCAGCTCTCAAGCCCCTACACTGCCATGTCAGTACTTTGGCCTCATCGCATCTTCCTAGGACTTATACCCTGTGGTGCTATGTGCTAAATATTTTAAGGGCAGCCCTTACAACCCCACTGGGGAATGTTATAGGCACTTTAGCAGATTAAAGGCTCTGAAAAGTCCTGAGTAAAGTAACCTGTTTAACTTTATTTAAACCAGCATCTCCCAAATTCACTTACTGCTAAACACTTTTTCAAAGAAAATTTCTAAAAAGTTCTTGCCTAAATAATGTCAGCCTCCGTAAAGGAGATAAGGGAGGAGCTCGTTACCTCGCATGTGACTTCCAATCCCAGGATCTCCTGCTTTCTCTGCAATAAAAAATGTATTTTTAACTCTGTAATCGTTCTCTTTCCTTCTTCATCTTTGATTTATTTGTAGAAAATAAAACTAGTGATCGTCCATGATTAATATGAATAGAGGTGAACTTTTAAAGCTAAAACTTTTCCTAAAAAATCAGTGGAAAAAATAGAAATCTCACTCGAGTTGTTTGTAATTTAAAGAGAAAGGCTCCAAACTGTTCTTCCCCCCGCTTGGGTAACAAAAAAAAGACAAAACAAAAAAACAAAAAAACAGGCCTTGTTAAGTATACATTTTCAGACATGTCAGTACACATTTTCAAAAGAAACCCCTTTGCTTTTGACTTGAATCACTTCCATCTTGGATCTGTAAGAAGCTTTTTCCTTTTTACTAATTAGAGACATTCCACTGACCTCTGTGAAGGGCATGTAGTCCTGCCCCAGTCCTTGATGCCTGTCTCTGTTGTAGCAGATTATGGTGAAAAACCCAGTTCCATGTGGGCTGGCTGCATCTAGACAACGGCCACTGTGCCAGTGGGGGAATGAGCAAGTCAGCATTCCAGAACATTTAGCAAAGTAATAGTGTATTTCCATGTGAGCTTCTGTGGTGCCTCAATTTGGTTGCTTAAATGACTAGAATTATTCAGTGGCCCCCTGTTCTGGTTGTATAAAAATGCCCTCCATTCAGGAATGTTCTGTGTGGTCTGCCACATTTGGGATTCTCAGCCACATTGGAAATTCTATATTTAGACTCAAACCTCACCTCCTTCCAATGCTGTTAACCAGATCTCCAGGGTGTAGGCGACAGTTCAATTCAGTATATCTTTCTATTAATACTCCTTGGTCAACGAGTGGCATTTGTTTCCCATATACTTCTATGAAACAGAACAGCAAGGGCCAAGTGTTCTCTGATTTATGAAAAAGGCCACATTTTGCTGAGTCAATTTGTCAAAGTTAAGTTAAAAACCCAAAGGGTTTTCTCAGTCCTGCTATCTTCATGTGAATTTTTGATGTACCAGGAAATCAGATTTTAAAGGCAAGAAAATTAGTGAGGTGAGAATTTTAACTGGAACTCTTGTGCGTGCCGGTGTTTGTTTTTCCAACTCTGTTTAATGGGCAGGTTTAATTAAGAAGAAGAAAGATGCTATCAGGTCTTCCAATGGATTCTCATCTTCATGAGAATAGTAACAGAAACACATAAGCTTCTCCTTTTCTGAGAAGGACCAAACTGATACTCCATTCATGACCTTATGCTTATAGAGACAACATGGTCCTAGAAGTAAATAGACTTGCTTTGTCACTGCTAACCACAGTAATTTGGGATAATTTATTTTATCTCCCTGTTTCATTCTCCTTACATGTACGAATGAGACTGTTTGTGAAGACTGAATGCTAAATTTTCTACTGCATATCTGAAAGCAAAATATCCGGCACAAAATAACCTTTCCATGCCTCTTCTCTCTCTCCCTTTCCTTCTTTTTATCATCATTCCCACTCACCCACCATCCACCTTTTCCCTTCCTTGTTCTTTCTCTTCTTGCTCCCTCCCTCCCTGCCTTCCCCCTTCCTATGGCATGCAGAGTCAATGTCACTTCCCTGTAATCTGTCACATAAGAAGTCCACTATATGAAGGAGGTTTCAGAGAAGCTGAGGAGCATCTATCCCATCCCTACCTCCACCTGATGAGCAGCTATGTTAGTAATATAGAAGAATATAATTTTGTTTTTTTGAGTTAAAAATCCAAATGCAGAAATCTAGTTGTCCGGGGTCTAAGAGGCCAACCTGCTTGATTTTTGTACAAATGCCACCCGTGTGGTTTTGCTCTCCTCTCCTTTAGATGGCACCATTTTACTGCAGTGAAGCCTCACAATTTCCCATTTCTCTCACTTCAATTAGCATTCATTGTGCGCGCGCGCGTGCGCGCGCATACACACACACACACACACACAATCCTTCATTATGCTGGTGCCCAGTGGCATCTGATAATTAAGGAGGTACCTCAGCATTTCCATTATAAACCCCATTTTTTACATAAGATTGTAGCTCAGCAATGAAACTTACTGGTGAGGTCTTAACCTTGGGACATTTTAAAATAAGCATCACATTTGGCTTTTAGTGGGTCTGTCTTCTTCCTAACTATATGTGAAGTCTAGTCTAACAATTTGTTTCTTCTCCATATGACCCAAAAGGAATTAGAACTTTATCTAGGTTTTGATAATCTCAGATATCAGTTTGCATTAAATGGAAATGCAAAATGTGAAAGATATTTCAATAAAAAATCAAGAGGAATATAAGCTTTTGAATTTTGAGATTTGTTTTCCCAAAGATGTGTGTGTTTTCTAGTCGTTTCTGTCACCCTCTCCTTTTTTAATCTCTGGTCAAACCTACCACAATAAAGCAAAGTTAACTTCTTAGATGGTTAGCCAGACTGTCATCCGAAGTACATTCCCTTGGGAAATACCTACATAATCACTTCATTTCCTTGCTTCATTTTTTTCAGTAGTAACTTGATCATGGAACTAACAAAGGGTTGGAGATTTCACAATCTAAGATTTTCAGCCACTCCAACCACTGGAAAGGTGTCTGGGAATTACACTTGACATGTGTCCAAGTCAGGACTCCTGGGTATTTCAGAACAGTCCCCATTTCAGATATTCTGTCCTAGTATCAGCCATTGCAACAAATCATGCATCCTATTTTTTGGTCAGAGTGGGTTTTCAAATCTATTGGAAATATCTGTATATTTTCACATGCTGCTTCTACATGAACCAACCAAAATAAAATCTCAAACCAATGGTGGCTTTCTATTAACTGTACAGATGTCCCTTTCTTTAAAACTGTAGACAATTGAAAGTTACTTAAATGTTTCTATTTAATTTTCTAAGGCAGTACCATTAAAATTAAAATTTGTGAATTAACATAATGTAGTAAAATCATAGGTTTTTATCATTGATAAAGTTTTCTGCTCTATATGCACTTTGTATGGGCAGAATAAAATGTTTCAGGTACACATTTGAACCGATACAAACAGGTCACAGTTGTAAGAAGAAATGTTCTAGGATTTGCCCCCATGAAGAGTCCCAGCGGGTTTTGAGAGAGGGCATGCCTCCTGGAGTGGGAGGCAAGAGCAGAAGAAATATGTATCTGCAGTGTTATCAGAGACTTTTCAAGGTACTAGGAGAGAGTGACCATGAGGGGGACAGAATGGAATGCCTCATGTCTCTCATGGTGGGCTACCCTAAACCAATTTCACCTCTTACATTTTTGCTTCTTGTCAAATAGTAAGTTTAGATTTGCTTTTTGATTTTTTTCAATCTCAAAGTTTGTCTTGGATTTGAATTGCAGATGACTCAGAGAAAGACATGGATAATGTGGGGATATGGAGGGCAAGAAGACCCCAAAGCCTTACAAATGGAGCCAGAGGGAGTGAGGAGATCCTCAAGATGAGCAAGGAGGTTGTCTGAAACCACGTGGCCTTTATTTGAGGGAAGGGACAGAATTTGACACACTATTGTAACCACAGAGTCTTTTCACAACAGCTCCAATTTCAGCACAATAATGTGTCCAGTTCACTCTCAGTTTTCCATGACGATCAGATACAAAGATCAATCAGTGATTCCAACTCTCAGAGAGTACAAAAAATTTGAACTCAAACCTTCTGATGGCATTAATGCCCACTGCAAGCCAGAGAAAACTGATTGTTTTCCCTCCAGGGCACCTTTCTGTAGGTTTACAAATGAACAGAGCCAAAGATGGAAAAAAGAGAGGTAAAGTACGGGAATAGTCACATACATGTGATTTGTCTCTCTGCTACTCCCTGTAATTATATTGATGTCTTAAAAAACAATGTTCACAGCTGAGTCATAAGAATGAGAATAGAATTACTTTTGTGTAACTGATACAAATATGGAAAACAACTCCCTTCTTCCTCTAGCATTGACATCAAACTACAGGCCCTATTTCCCAACATAAAAATAGCTTGATGTAATTGTAAGTGAGATGGATGACCAGGAAGGTTTAGCTAAGCAAGACTTGCCTAAAGGGAGGTGGTGAAAGAGTAGGAGCAGTGTAGTAGTGGCAGAAGCTGTCTGGAGGAGGTGGGGGTTAGTTACGTATATAAAAAAGGATAGTTGAGTCTAGGTTCTTGTACTGCAGTGAAAGGTTAGGAAAAGCATGACAGCTGTCACTGACAGATCAGTTAGCAAAGTTCTGAAAAAAAAAAAGTATCGCTAAGGGGTTAACTCTCGTTATTCAATGAAGCAAGAAACTGGAACAGAAACTGACATTTCAGAGTTTAAGTGGCTGTAGAAAGGGCTATTTTCACTTGGAAACACTGAAAAGTGGAACCATTGTTGAAGACTGTAACAAGGTGATTTTACAACAAAACAGCATCTATAACTAAATATACCTCTACTCTTAAGTTTCTTGGGGCTCAAAATCTCCTAACCATAAATTATTCACAGAAGAGAAGTGGTCTCAAAGAGGGTAACAAAAGAGCATGTAGTCCTCTGGGCCAAAAATGGGCTTGACCCACTTCGCTGCCAGACAAACTCCTATTTATCCTTCAAGACCCAATTCCACATGTCCCATCCCTTCTGTGAAAGCTTATTCAATTCTTTCCTCTCTCATAATCTTTCTTCTTCTACAGCCTTTTGTTCATACTTTTCCTATGTGAAATTTACTACTGTAAGACACTAGATTAGAAAGTCATTCTTTCTGATAGATTGAGATCTTCAGGATCAGATCTTCTTCATCTTTTGCATCCTCAGTGCTTGGTATAAGCCTTATATATAAGACCCAATAACATAACTAGATGTTGGCTAATGAATGCATGCATCCATGGATGCTAGAAAGGTCTTGCACTATGGTTAGTCCTTTACACTTGATGGGTTATGAAAAAATCACCAATGGCAAAAACAAAAACAAAAAACAGAAAGTTTTCATTGTGGCTGCTGTAGACATTTTGGCCTCTTTCCATACAGTAACCTAGTTTGAAGAGAATGCCCAGAAACCAACCTGTGTTCCAGAATGATGCCTAAACCTTCTTGGGAGGGATCAACCTGGTTGAGGATTTTGTTCCATCTTTAGCTCCAAGATTCAAGCCACCCCTGCTACTTGTGAAGAAAGATGACTGCTCATTTATGAGAAGCATTTGGTGCCTGGAAATGTGGTCGGTCAGCAGCAAACTGTTCAGATGCCTGGCAGCTGTTTCCTAGGATACCACACGTCAAGCACCTGCTGAATCATGAGCTTCAGTCCAATAACAATGGGCTTCTCTGACAAGATGTAGGAGGCTTGGGCTGGAGCAGATACCTGGCAACACACCTGACCTGCCCAATCTAAAATCGGGAGAAGAAAAAGAGAAATGTGAGGTTTTACTCATTGAGAATGTATTTTTCATTGCTTCCAAGGGAATAACGTATTCTCAGGTCAGAAAGAGCCAAACTTTTTACTCCATTCACTTTTGACAGATGGTCTCCCACTCTCCTTTATGTTTCTACTTGTTATCATATGAAACTAACTCCCTTTCAGGTCTTGCTGCATTGGCACTACTGGACTACTTACTTACAAGCAGAAGGCAAATGCTACACCACACCTTATAAACAAGGGTGCACTTTGTAACACTCTACCTTAAAAAGAAAACTACCGGTCAATGTGCAACAAATAGCAAATCATGGGCTAATTTCAATGAAACTCAAGGAAAATTTTCAATACTGAAGAGAAGATAAATTGAGAGACTGGTAAGGTTCAAACTTTATGGTTAAAATTTAAATACAAACCCAGATTCTATTTTCCAATTTGTCTTCATTCTCCTTGTAAATATCCATGATAATCTTTTATGATGCGGGGTATCATTGAAACTCCAAGACCCTGCAAAACATTAGAATAAGAAGCAACAAAATTTCTGGGCCTTGTATTGGAGTTCTGCCTACTAAATAATGCTTAATCCCTCATTTAAATTCCACATTCCTGCATCCTAAAATATGCAAGAATCATTTTGATAGGAGATATTTTAAAGGTGGGTGTAACCAGTTGACCAAATCAAGGGAGAAAAAGCATTAAAAACTAGACTAGGACTTTGATTTTTATTAGAACTACACCTGGAACAGGATAAGCAGGTTGGAACTAAATTATTTAGGAAAATGAAACTAGCTAAAACTATAAACAACAGTTTCTTCAGAAAAATATCTTTATACATCTGCCCCATCAAAGAGCTATTTACTGTTCATCTTGGGTCTTCCTTTTCCTGATATCCTAAAATTTCATACCATGAATGAATCTTATGAAAAATTCAGTTATCAGAATACTTCAAAGTATAAACTGCTCGTGCTTACCTCAGTCTCTACCTCTTTGCACAGGAACTGCGCTTAAAATCAAATGTGATCATCTGATTCCTGGAGAGAAGAGACCCTGGGAGAGAAGAGACCCTGATGACCATTTTTGCTGAAAGTGCATATTACGACAGCAGTTGAAAAGCCAAACTGTTGATCAAAATATACAGTTATTAATTCAATATCATACCAAATATGTTATTTTCCCCCAAAATTGACTGATTTCATGAAATTTACCTTTTTTCAACAAATTGATTAGACACTATTGTATATTGTAAAACATATTAATCTATATATGTGGCAATCTAGAAAACTTATATTCATAAAATAATAAAGGGCATGTTTTAAAAAATATTTAATGCCATGGGGAAATGCTTATAATGTATTATTAAGGGAACAAAGAAGAAAAAAGTCTGCATATAACATGATTCTAAATTTGTAAAAATGTTTAGGTGTTTATATTTATAAAATGCTAACAGTGATGAGATCTAACCTATATTTGTAAATTATCACAAGTTATCTGTGTAAATAAAGAAGAATCAAGAAAAACAATGTTTCAAGATTTTAAGGAGTTATAAAGAAAATTATGACATGGAACTTTCGAAGCTCTGATTAAAGGAAACTAATGGTTCATTGCATAATAATGTCCAATTATGAATATTAGATTTACTAAGGTATATTAAAATTCTGCTTGTGTTTAATTTAAAAAATTATTTCAACACATTCAGATGTAAGATGGGATCATCTGCACAAAAACACAAGAATAAAATGAAAAGAATGTTAGACATTTCAGGAAATTTTAAAATATGGTCCTTCCCCAAGCCTCTTTCAAAATGTGAAATTTCAAAAGAATTAGTAAGAAACTGCCCAGCTTATCAAGGAAGAAAATGCCAACATAAAAAATTCAACCTGTTTGCTTTATTAGATCAAATGTGTGTCATTTCTAAAAAATCACAAATGTGGTCTATTTATAAAATAAATCATGGTGATATTTAAAAGTTGAAATATTTTCTTGAAAGTACTCCAGTTTTCCTATGAATGAGCAGTAGGAATAATTTTTTTTTTTTAAATCCAGGAGCCATAACCTACATGACCCCATTTCTATGGAAGATGGTTTCATCTTCCCCTGCCACTGAGTCCTATGTATGAAAATGTGACCTTCCCCTTGGTGAATAAAACCTCATTCGAATGGGTGCACACTCTCCTTCACGTTTTGAAATATGTTTGCATAAGAATTTATTTATGGCTGAAAAGGTTCATGAGATTTTTCCCCCTTTCATTCTCTCAGGAATTTATTGATTCTATCAAATTAGCTAGTACTCACATGTATGGCTGAGTTCCCTGTGCCTTTACTTCTCTGAAGAAATGGGAATTACACACTGAGAGACCAATGATTTATGGTAATGTTTCAAAAGATTGTCCAAGTATTTGCAGATTTAACATTTATAGGTGGCCATGCATGAATTCTTCCTTTTGCAGGGGGAAAAATTTGAATAGGACAAATTAAGAGACTAGCGTATAGAAGCAAACACCCAAACTACTGAATCAAGCCAGCTGTGCACCTACCACCCCCGCTTGTCTGGCCTTTAGTATAATCTTCTGGATGCTTATTCTGAAACTCCCCAGAAATGGACTATTAACTTCATGAGGCTAGACAAGGACACAGGAGTTTCTGGTTCCAGAATTATTAAAGAATTGATGGAAATCAACTTACCATTTGATTTATATGGTATTTGATTATGATGACTTGAAGACATCATTCGCTACAGTGAAATTTTCAAATTTAGGGATGTATGACCACCTCAGGACACATCTCTATAAATGATTCCACTATTGGGATAGGAAATAAATGCACTGTTATTCCTGAAAAATGCTACCTATGTGGAATTCTAACTTGAAGGAAATAATTGCATCTTATATGCAGTGGCCCCGTCTTTTGTTAGCTTCCAAGACTTCTGCCAATGTAGGCTGTTCATCTTTGCAGAATTTCTACATTCAAATGCCATGGTGAGCCTGACTTCTAGTCACACTTGTATACTGTACATACCTAAAAGGTTAAGCCCTAAGGATAAAGTGGAGCACAGGTCCCTTTAACATGTGATGTAAAGGGCAGTCAGAGCAGACAACTGGCTGTGTTGCTAGAAACCAGCACTATGGTCATTCCACCTTGGTTACTTATGGGCTCTGGATTTCTCTGGCTAAGGGGCTCCTGGGTTGCTTGCTGGATGTTTGGGCCCACCTTGGGAATGTTTGATCAGTACACCTGCCCCTAATCTCAGGCTTCCGTTTCTTGACAAGTGAAGGCAGAATAATCCTATTCCATCAAAAGACAGCTCTAATGAAAGAACTCCTCTCCTGCTCTGCCTCACCTCTGCCACCCCACCCCTATCCTTGCCCAAGCCCAGCTGCAGGGAGGATGGAGCTCCAAGCCAGAAAGGAAGGAAACCTGTATCAGTGGGTAGAAAGCTCAGCGCCTATCTAAAAGGACCGTTCCCACCAAGATGAGACAATGTCTCCAGCTTCCAGGGTGGGAACTCCATCCCGTTCAAGGGAAAGGGCTCAGGGTGTTGGATGTGGGGAGGGACTCTGGCACTGCCCCTAAAGAAGAGGTGTTGGCCTTGAAGTGCTGCCTCTCAGGCAGGCATACCCTGCTGGCAAAATAAACAAGGAAGGGGTGTTCGTGTGGACAAATATAGCCCAGCCAGAGGTCTGCCTGTGGGAGGAGCCCTGTTTCCTTTTATCCTGGGTGTAGGATGGAAGACTTAAAACTGCAGCCAAGTAGGTGAGAGTAAGAATGAAGATTTTGATACTAATTGGTAGGTAAACACTTTTCAGTTTCCTCTCCCAATGGTAGACCACCTGTGTGCTTTCTCATCTATTCAATTCCATCCATTCATTGTTTCAATCAGCATAACCTGGGTGCCTGGGGAACTGCTGGATGCTGGAGGAAAAAAGATAACACCGCATGATCTCTGTCCACATAGAAGTCTCACCCAACTTCCAAAGCTCAATAAATCATGTCCCCTTAACCTGGTATTTTTTTCATGTAGTGTGATTCCCAAACTCAGGGAGAGCAAATGCAGTGAGCACTGCTCTCATGTGACACTAGGGAATTGGATACTGACTGTCAGACTGTGACATTGGGGAATTGGATATTGTTACACCGTGACACTGGGGAATTGGATACTGACTGTTACCAAATTATAGGAAGCTGGGCTTGGAAAGATCAGAAATCTATCTGGCCAACACCCTTGTTTTCAAATGAGAAGACTGAACCAAGGCCCACAGGAAGTTCAAGGAAGATTAGGTCTGGCAGCGCCCTGACCCGGGCCCAGCAGCCCCGGTCCTGTGCTGGTACAATCTATCCACCCTTGGGAGCCTTTCCTTCTACCTAATGCAGCTGAAGGTTTTCATTCAAATACAAAAACAGGGGAAGTGCTCATTTAGACCACAAGTTTTTATGACAACTACTATCCATAGAGTAGTTTGGAGAACAGAGCCTTTCTCCTTAAGTAGTTCAGAAGCTAGTGCATCTACTGAATCAGTAGCAGCTGAATCTCCTTCATGATGATGCTAAATGCCTTGCATGCCTTTAGTATGAAGATTTATCTTAAAACAGGCTTTTCCTCCTGAAACAAACAAACAAAAAAACTAAATATGCTTTGAGTTTTCCTGAAGCTTCTCTTTTTTAAAAAAGCAAGTTAGTTCTAAAGATTAATCTTCTAAATTATTAGGGTTGAAAATCAAGCCTATAACTCTCTCCTTTTTTTCCAACCAAGGATGCTCAATTTTAAAAACAATATTGCAAAATCTGAGATCTTCTTTAATCTGCCATCAGAAGAAAAAAATACTTCATTAACAACATTTAAGATGAAATTTTAAGTGTTTTAATATAATCTCATTCATTTGATCCTGAAAAAAATTCTGAGATTAGCAAAAGAGGTGTTATAATCCCAATATTAAGTATGCAAATTATACATTTTAAAATGAAGAAATATATTTAAATTTTGGGGGATTCTATATCACCCAGCAAACTAGTGGCAATACCAACATTAGAGTATAGTTCTGAGACCTTGCTGTGAAGCCACAGAAATGCACTACTATCGTCCTACCATTCTTCTCTGAAGATCACTGCTGAGTTAAGCTGACGCATCATTACAACAATATGCTAGTATAAGAATAGACAGGTTAATAGAACAGAATAGAAAACAGGAAATTTAGCATGGATAAAAATTTAGGATGGGATAAGAATGCTTTCCATAATAATAGAAAAAAAGTTAATGAGACAATTAGTTAAATCTTTGGAGAAAAAATAAAATTAGAGCCCTATATAATATCGTACATTCATTAACATCTATTTCAGATGAATTGTGGTTTTTTTAAAAGTTAAAAGATAAACATTAATATGTAATAGAAAAAGAATAAAAATCAGGGGGAAATAATTCCAGGATAGAAAGTATTGTGTAAGTGTGACAGCAAACAAAGATATTACCAAGTAAATAAGTGCTATATTTGATTATGTAAAATATCAAATTTCAAAATTCACACACCTACACACACGGACAACACAATATACACAAAAGACAAAAGACTAATAACTTTACTATATAAAGAGATGTTATAAATAAATAAGAAAAATATAAACACATCAATTGATCGGTAAGAAAGTTGGCAAGAGGTGTTTATGAACAGACAACTCACTGAAGAAGAAATAGAAATGAGTGGTAAATATCTGAAAGAATTTTTTGTAATAATTTGTAATCAAATTTCAATAATCTCAATAAATTTATCATACAATATGGATTCATATATTCAACATTTATCCTATTAAATTGGCCAACATTTTTCTTTTTAATGAATAGTTCCAGTACTTAGTGAAAGTGCTAAAAAATGAGCATTCATATTGGCTCATGGAAATGTAAACTGGAATAACCATTCTAACAGTTAATTTTACAATAAATATAAGAACCTTAAAAATACATTATCTATGATCCTGCATTAGCTAGATGGGCCCAATATAATCATTAGGGTCCTTGGAAGAGGAAAGGAGGAGAGTAGAGAAGATGTGAGTATAGAAATGAGGGATTTGATGATGGAGGAAAGGGCCACAATCCAAGGAATACAGGAGGACTCTATAAATTGGAAAAGGCATGGAAACAGCTCCTTCTCTAGAACCTCCAGAAAGAATGCAGCCCTGCTGACACCTTGGTTTTAGGACTCTGACCTTCAGAACTTTGAGATAGTAACTTTGTGTTTTTTTAAGTCACTAAA